>NC_069502.1:165612028-165727028 GCF_027579735.1 Bombina bombina
AAAGATGGCGTCCCTCGAATTTCGATTGGCTGATAGGATTCTATCAGCCAATCGGAATTAAGGTAGGAATATTCTGATTGGCTGATGGAATCAGCCAATCAGAATCAAGTTCAATCCGATTGGCTGATCCGATCAGCCAATCAGATTGAGCTCGCATTCTATTGGCTGATCGGAACAGCCAATAGAATGCAAGCTCAATCTGATTGGCTGATTGGATCAGCCAATCGGATTGAACTTGATTCTGATTGATGTCGATACAAGATGCCGCCTGGATGAAGACTTCAATCGGATGGAAGACCTCTTCTGCCCCGCTTGGATGAAGACTTCAATCGGATGGAAGACCTCTTCTGCCCCGCTTGGATGAAGACTTCTACCGGATCATGGACATCTTCAGCCCCCTGCTTGGGCTTGGATCAGGACATCGGAGGAGCTCTTCTGGACCGATCGGTGAACCTGGTATGGTGAAGGCAAGGTAGGAAGATCTTCAGGGGCTTAGTGTTAGGTTTATTTAAGGGGGGTTTGGGTTAGATTAGGGGTATGTGGGTGGTGGGTTGTAATGTTGGGGGGGGGTATTGTATGTTTTTTTTTACAGGCAAAAGAGCTGAACTTCTTGGGGCATGCCCCGCAAAGGGCACTGTTCAGGGCTGGTAAGGTAAAAGAGCTTTTAACTTTAGTAATTTAGAATAGGGTAGGGCATTTTATATTTTGGGGGGCTTTGTTATTTTATTAGGGGGCTTAGAGTAGGTGTAATTAGTTTAAAATTGTTGTAATATTTTTCTTATGTTTGTAAATATTTTTTTATTTTTTGTAACTTAGTTCTTTTTTATTTTTTTGTACTTTAGTTAGTTTATTTCATTGTAGTTATTTGTAGATATTGTATTTAATTAATGTATTGATAGTGTAGTGTTAGGTTTAATTGTAGGTAATTGTAGGTATTTTATTTAATTAATTTAATGATAGTATAGTGTTAGGTTTAATCGTAACTTAGGTTAGGATTTATTTTACAGGTAATTTTGTAATTATTTTAACTAGGTAACTATTAAATAGTTCTTAACTATTTAATAGCTATTGTACCTGGTTAAAATAATTACAAAGTTGCCTGTAAAATAAATATTAATCCTAAAATAGCTACAATGTAATTATAATTTATATTGTAGCTATATTAGGATTTATTTTACAGGTAAGTATTTAGCTTTAAATAGGAATAATTTATTTAATAAGAGTTAATTAATTTCGTTAGATTAAAATTATATTTAACTTAGGGGGGTGTTAGTGTTAGGGTTAGACTTAGCTTTAGGGGTTAATACATTTATTAGAATAGCGGTGAGCTCCGGTCGGCAGATTAGGGGTTAATAATTGAAGTTAGGTGTCGGCGATGTTAGGGAGGGCAGATTAGGGGTTAATACTATTTATTATAGGGTTAGTGAGGCGAATTAGGGGTTAATAACTTTATTATAGTAGCGGTGCGGTCTGCTCGGCAGATTAGGGGTTAATAAGTGTAGGCAGGTGGAGGCGACGTTGAGGGGGGCAGATTAGGGGTTAATAAATATAATATAGGGGTCGGCGGTGTTAGGGGCAGCAGATTAGGGGTACATAGCTATAATGTAGGTGGCGGCGCTTTGCGGTCGGCAGATTAGGGGTTAATAAGTGTAGGTAGTTGGCGGCGACGTTGTGGGGGGCAGGTTAGGGGTTAATAAATATAATATAGGGGTCGGCGGTGTTAGGGGCAGCAGATTAGGGGTACATAAGGATAATGTAAATAGCGGCGGTTTATGGAGCGGCAGATTAGGGGTTAAAAATAATATGTAGGGGTCAGCGATAGCGGGGGCGGCAGATTAGGGGTTAATAAGTGTAAGGTTAGGGGTGTTTAGACTCGGGGTACATGTTAGAGTGTTAGGTGCAGACGTAGGAAGTGTTTCCCCATAGAAAACAATGGGGCTGCGTTAGGAGCTGAACGCGGCTTTTTTGCAGGTGTTAGTTTTTTTTTCAGCTCAAACAGCCCCATTGTTTTCTATGGGGGAATCGTGCACGAGCACGTTTTTGAGGCTGGCCGCGTCCGTAAGCAACTCTGGTATCGAGAGTTGGAGTGGCGTTAAAAATGCTCTACGCTCCTTTTTTGGAGCCTAACGCAGCCTTTATGTGGACTCTCAATACCAGAGTTATTTTTATGGTGCGGCCAGAAAAAAGCCGGCGTTAGCTACGCGGGTCCTTACCGACAAAACTCTAAATCTAGTCGTTAGGGTTTATTTTACAGGTAAGTATTTTGTTTTAAATAGGAATAATTTATTAAAGTATAGTGTAGTGTTAGGTGTAATTGTAACTTAGGTTAGTTTTTATTTTACAGGAAAATTTCTCTTTATTTTAACTAGGTAGCTATTAAATAGTTAATAACTATTTAATAGCTATTGTACCTAGTTAAAATAAATTGAAAGTTGCCTGTAAAATAAAAATAAATCCTAAGATAGCTACAATATAATTTAAAGGTAAGTATTTAGTTTTAAATAGGATTAATTTAGTTAATAAGAGAAATATTATTTAGATTTATTTAATTAATATTTAAGTTAGGGGGGTGTTAGGGTTAGTGTTAGACTTAGGTTTAGGGGTTAATAATTTTATTACAGTGGCGGCGGTGTAGGGGGGGAAGGATAGGGGTTAATAAATTTATTATAGGTTGCGGCGGGGTCCGGGAGCGGCGGTTTAGGGGTTAAACTATTTATTTATTTGCGGCGAGGTCCGGGATCCGCAGGATAGGTGACGACGGTATAGGGGGGGTGGGATAGGGGTTACTAGGTATAATGTAGGTGGCGGCAGTGTCCGGGAGTGGCGGTTTAGGGGTTAATACATTTATAAGAGTTGCGGCGGGGTCTAGGAGTGGTGGTTTAGGGGTTAATAACTTTATTTAGTTGCAGGGAGCTCTGGGGGCGCCGGTATAGGGGGTAGAACAGTGTAGTTAGTGTGGGTGCTTAGTGACAGCTTGTCAATAAAGCTGTCAAAAAGCCGAAGAGCAGCGAGATCGGATGAGTGATAACTATCACAGTCCGCTGCTCATCGCCCCCTACTTGGTGCGGCGGCGATGGTAGGCGAGCTTAGGCGGGTGTATTGGGCCGGCGAAGGCAGGTAAAGTAGACGGCTTGATAATTAGAGGCCCTTGACTCCAACGATTCGCAGAAACCAATTCCGATACTCTAAAAGCCCCAAAAAATGCTAACAAAAAAGCTACCCTAAATAATAACACTTCAAATTTGGAAAAACAAACCATATGTAATACCATAACCATTTTCTCCAAAATAGAGAAAACCAAAGGCTCTTATCTACTACAACCCTTCCTCTTAACAAACTCCTCACTGCCATACAAACGCAAACATTTTTAGACAAGTCAACCCAGCCCAAAATTTCAAACAAAAAAGATAATGCAGCCATACTACGTTTAACCAAAGATTTAGACAACTTTTTCTCTTTCCATTCTTCAACCCAATCCAAAAGTAAACTGACATCCTCAACATCCTTTTTCTTCACCACCAGCTTATTGAGCCAATGAACCCATACGGACAAATAAGCTTTCCACGTACTCAGAGCTAAAGCTCCCCTCACCAACCTCAACACACTAGGAAATTCAGATGCCACATTTCCTCCGGGCAAGTAGCACCATTCCTGTCTGCATCCGGAACTGCCTCTCGGAACCTATGCCACTGAAAACGAGAAAGAGCATCAGCCCCTACATTCTCCTTTCCAGGTACATGAACAGCTCTAAAATACACATTATGCTTCAGACATTCGAAAACAAGCATTCTGATCAACCCAAATACTGGCTTAGAACTGGATGATAAACGGTTGATAGCAAAGACAACTCCCATATTATCAGAATGAAAGACCACTTTTCTGTTTTCAAACTCAAAACCCCAAATCTTTAAAGCCCCCACTAACAGGAATAACTCCAGAAAAACTAGGTTTTTGGTTAAACCAGCGACCGCCCAAGACTCAGGCCACGCACCAGCATACCATTTACTTCCAAACAAAGCACCAAAGCCATGTGCCCCAGAAGCATCAGTGAATAGATGCAGCTCATTGTTCAAAATTTCAGAAGACTGAATCAAACACTTACCATTGAAATCCTTTAAAAAGGCCTTCCAAACACGTAAATCCTCCTTAACTTGAGCAGACAAACGGATCCTAAAATGAGGGATCTTAACTCCAACTGTTGCAAGCGACAATCTCCTGCAGAAAATTCTGCCAACAGGAATGATCTTACAAGCAAAATTTAACTTGCCAACTAAAAACTGAATTTCTCTTAAGGAAAGTTTCTTTTTCTTAAGATCCACATCAATTGAGATTGCCAAATCCTGAACCTTATCCTGCATTCCATAGCCACAGCATCAATGAAAATGCCCAAGAAACTAATCTCAGAGGAAGGACCTTCCATTTTTTCACAAGCTATTGGGATACCAAAATCCCCAGCCATTGCGACAAAAGCATCCATAAGAACCTGACACGAACTCTGTCCAGAAGGGCCCACAAAAAGAAAATCATCCAAATAATGGATAACCGATGACAGCCCCGAAATCTGTTTTACTACCCATTCCAAGAAACAACTAAATTTTTCAAACAAAGAACAAGAAATGGAGCAGCCCATAGGTAAACATAAGTCAACAAAATATGAACCATCAACAAAACAGCCCAATAAATGATGGCAAGAAGGATGGACAGGCAACAGCCTAAAAGCCGATTCAATATCCACTTTCGCCAACAAGGCTTTAGCACCAGCTTCCCTAACTAAGCTCAAAGCCTTATCAAAAGAAGCATATCTTACCACTGAAAACTCGGGATCAATCCCATCATTTACCGAAAAGCCTTTCAGAAAAGACAAATGGTGGATTAATCTATATTGATTTGGAACCTTCTTTGGAACAACACCCAAGGGGGACACCCTTAGATTATCATAAGGAGGAGCAGAAAAGGGGCCCGCCATTCTGCCTAAAGACACCTCTTTTTGACTTTTTTCCGCCACCACACCAGGAAAATCCCCTGCAGACTTAAGATTACCAGCAAAAACAGACTCAATACCTTCAATAAAAGGAATAAAAAAGCCATCACTGAAACCCCTGGACAAAATCTCTGCATCAACTGCCATACCCCTTCTCCTACCGTACAACCTTAACCAAGGCGCCATCCTTTCTACCCTCACCGGCGTCTTGGCCTTGAACAACACTGTCGACCTTCGAGAAAGATTTAGCTCTCTTGAAACATTTGGCACTGGAATGAATTCTTCCACAAAAGGAACATTCATGCTTGTATTTACAAGCTGACACAAATTTACAAGCCCCTTCGTTGAACTGAAAACAGAGCCCTTTTCTGAAGGCCACTGCTGACGATGCAGAAGAGGGGGCACTGATAACACCCCCTAGACTCCGAAAGGGCTGAGTAGACCTCAAAGGAGTCATAAGCTCCAGCCATATACCCATGTCCCTGTCGTCCCATCTCATCTCGGGCCGAACCGCCAAACGCTGCCGGAACTGCTCGTCATACTTCCACCAGGCTAAACTGCCATAAGTGCGGCAAGCGCTTGCTATCTCATCCAGATAAAACAAAGAAGAACACAATTCTGGGTTCTTCTCACCAATCCACTAGTCAAAATGCAAAAGGCTTTTGACCAATTAGACAATGTTTTTGGAATCTTCCTAAACCTTCTTCTACGCTCATCATCCTCTTTTTTACCCGAATCACTCTTTGCATCATCCTTACTGTCAAAATTTTGGTCAACGGGAAGAAGAGAAAATATCTCAACGAACTCCCATCTCCAAATCCTCTCTTTAACATCTTTTGTTAAATGAATGCCCAAAGGACCCACTGAACACAAACAAGGACGCCTGAAGGCTTGATCAGATATTTTGAACTGACTAACTACCGATGAACCACAGGATGCAACAGAACAAGCCTGGTCCAGGGGACCACCCCCAGATGCCACATTCTGCGCAACCCACACACCAACAGGACCCGAAGGGCCACTAAAATTGGATTGAGAACTACTTTCCAATTGAGAAACCAAATATTTCAAACCTTTCAGCAACACTTCACACCTATCATCAGAAACATTCGCATTCTGCAATGGAACAATACTACTACTCTCACCTGCATCATTAGGAACTTTAGATGCCTCTTTTGATGTACTCGCTTCATTCCTTGCGTCCAGGCATATTGCATCCCTTCCCTGCCTCGGACAAACTCTTTCTTTGTATTTCCTTTTTTCAGGAGTTCTAGACCTCCTGTATCTCACTCTCTCCCTTGACTGTCTATCCAGTGTTCCCCATACAGATGATTCTCCTGAATCCTGACTCTTTCTGATACTAATGGGCGACCGGGATTTTACCCGATGCCATGCCACTGGAATCCTGGATCTTCCTTCCTGTCTTTTTCTTTCACCTGAAATTTTCTGAGGCCGAGAGGATGCGTAATCCCTATTAGCTATACTTCTACCACTACCAGCTATATTAGCATCCCTAACCCCCCTATCAATGCTAGACCTAACAAAACCTTCTCTATTCTCGGCTAATGACAAATTCCTATCCTCAACATTACCTTTAAAATTACCCCCTTCAGGAACTAATGCCCTAATCAATTGTGTTAAAACATCAATACCCCCTACCTGTTCCGTTGCTACTGGTCCTGAAATAGACGCCTGCTGCTCCTCCTCTTCGCCAAAATCACTGTATTGTTCTTCAATCCATAAAGAGTCACCATCTTCGTGCATACTCTGATAAGCAACGTCACTCTGTCCTGATGCGCAGAACCTATCCTGTAAAATAACGGCAGCCCCCCTGTAGTCCTTGATGCCTTGATTATCTGCACTAATTCTACCTCTGCTAACCTGCCTGCTTCCCTTTCCTGCTCCATAAACTTCCCTAGCTTTAACCCCCCAATCTACCTTATCTACACTAGCATCCTGTGTCTCAGTGTGAACGGCTCCAAAGACAGGCTCACAGTGCTTAGTTTTAGCAACTGACTTTTTTCCAGGTCCCCTAGCACCAGTGTCAATGTTACCTGAGGCCTGCCTAAAGGTACTACTCACAGGCCTATCAACAACATTTGACCCTGGCCTAATGACCGTTGCCATCCCTCTGCTGCTTTCCCCCTCAAATTCCTTTCTGGCACCTTCCTTGAGGGCCATAATCTCCTTTAATTGCCTTGTCCCAGGCCCTGAGGCCGTATTACCCCTCCAGACGTCTGTAACAACCAGGCCTGCAACAGACGTTACCTGATCCTGGCGCCAAACTTTCAAAGGCCTCCTCATCGGAATCCCCTTCTACGGCCCCCATTGCCACCTCAGAACCCTCCGGAAAACCACCCGACATCTCGCTGACACCTGCAATAGAAAAAACATTACCTAAACCAGGCTCCACCACCGGCAACCGTATCTCCTCCTGACCACTGCAGATTCCGGTCCCGGTCCGACGCCTTCCGACACCTCCAGCCTTCTCCGCCACGATGCTGCCCTTCCCCGCCCGTGGAAAGGAACCGCCTCCTGCTGCTGAAGTCTTCGTTGATTTTCTCCTCCTGCTGCCGGACTCCTGCCTCCTTGCACCAGACGGACTGAGCCTCTCTGGCGGGCGGGACCTACGAACAGGCCTTGAGCTCCTGAACGGTACCGAGGATCGCTTGAAAATCCGCCATCGTAAGTATGACAGGAACGCTTCTTTTCTTCCGACGCTGCTGGGAAAACAAGTGAGTAATGGCTCACTTCGCCACGCCCCTACGCCTAGAGTGAGGTCACTGGCCCCTCCTCTCATAGGCATATCGACCGGGGCCTCATGAACATCCGCAGTGGCCACTGGTTACAGGGTTTGCTTTTATGTTTCTCTAGGGAGTGTGGAACAAAGCATAACACAAAAACAAGGGGTGTTTAGCTTCCCTTTAACACTTACAATGTAGAAAGCTGAGAATTAGAAATGCTAAATAAAGAAAGATAATTTGTAATGGTCATGATAACCTTATGGCTTTGCTAAGCATTCTTTAACCATTCATCCTTATCAATTCTACTAGAAGGCTATACCTTATACAGGGGTAGCATCCCTTGGATTTTATTTATATCTAAAGCCTGATTCCTGCAGAGAGTAACAAAAAAGACAAAAAGCCATAACTCTCTCCAACTGTAGATATATATTATAATGAAGTCAGTATTAGTACCAGAGCATTGGTAAAATATAGTTATGGTTTTAAAATAATGCAAGATATGAATATTAATCTTTGCAATGTACTTTTTAAAAATAAATATTTATGTAATATGTGCACACATTATTTGTTAATTATTTTAAGATGTTTGAAATTTTTAAAATTATATTTATATAGGGTCAGATTAACAGTTACGTGGGAGCTATAAGGGTTTTATTGCGGGTGATTGTGCTTGTTGAGTTTACCGCTTTTATTACAAGTTGAATGTATATGCGATTGCCTGAGCGCAATATCAGTTTTCGCAACAATGATTACCGTGTCCTCAGAGCTCCGGATAAAAGCACAAAACACATCAAAAATATATTACAAAGTACAGTTACACTCATAATAAAACCATCTAATAAAAAATATTTAAAAAAATATTACATTTAAAAGTTATAAGGGTTTAAAGATATGAGATCTCAGATGTTAGGGGAAAGAAAGGCAGCAAAAGGGCTTTAACATACACATTCATACATATACATGTCTAAAAATGGATATATATATATATAGTCAATGTGAAGACACCTTATGCTCAGCAAACTGCGTCTCAAGGCTCCCAAAGCAGGCAATACAAACAGGGAATTTTAACCAAACAGCTTTTTTATTGCTTAGACAGGTGGCCTGGTCCAAACGTTTCGGCTCCTCCTGGAGCCTTTTTCAATGGAGGCCGTGCAGACATAACAGGACAATACTGAACCCACTACTTAAATACCCTTAAGACTAACAGCCCACTAATTGATTACCCGTATTCTCCCACAGACATCCGGTCTCCACGCGGCAGCCTTCCACACTGGTGTGGGCACAGGCGTGTGACGTCATTGACCCGCGACATAGGCACGTAATGGCAACGAGACCGTTGTCTAGGAAACAGTGTCAACACACTGCAGCGGTATGTCAATTGCTTGAGAGATGGATGTCTAAAGGTGATCAAGCCATCACCAAATGATAACAACATTTAAATAAATATAAAAGTTATGTATACTGTTTTACAATATATACTCAAACAGTAATGCTACCATCTATACACACTGGTATCAAGGTAGCAAACTAATGCAACTGTATACATCTAATGATAGATAAGCAGCCCATAGACAGCTAGAACTATAGAAGATGATAATAATATATACAAAATCTTACAACAGCCCTACCGAACTGCTAAATAAGAGAACATTAGGTGTCATATTCTAGACACCGCACACTACATGACAAGTTGTGCACAGAAAGCATGAAAGCTTAATAAGGGTATATACATCAATCAATATATATATGATCTTCTATTATAACTAACCCTAATATGAACAGCCTAAATGCATCATGTCTCAGGAAGAGGGTAGAAACACCACGGATTGTAACCATCATTGATATCATTTACGGTAGCAACAAGCGAAGTCTATATTCGCATTCAGACCCTTGGGGTGCACAGTGTCTAGTGTGTAAATACACCTTGACCCTTGTTGTAATAGAGCTAGTCCTCTGTTACCTCCTCTCTTAGGACATGGAACATGGTCAATTAGTATTGCCCTCAGCATAGATATAGAGTGGCCCGCTTGTAAAAAATGTCTAGCCACAGGCTGGTCCGATCGACCCTTATCCAATGCTTGTCGTATTGCCGACTTATGATTGGCGAGTCTTTTGCGGAAAGAAGTCACTGTCTTTCCCACGTAGTAAAAAGAGCACGAACAGATGATGACATATATCACAAAATCAGATGTGCATGAAAGTCTGTGTCTGATGTTATATCTCTTGTTCGTGTGAGGATGATTTCACAAAAGTGTGAAAACAGTTTACTTTCAACTCATAATACGAGTGCAACCAAACGAGCGCAAAAAGCTTACTTCTTGCGCAGTTAATATTCGAGCGGGAGCGTTAAATAACGCTTCACTCATAATCTAGCCCATAATATGGTATTGCAAGTGTAACAGTTTTATTTTATAAATATAAATACATTCATTATTTCTTGTAACTTACAAAAAAAATGGAAGGGAAAATCAGTCTTATTTAAAACTGCTACTGCTACAGCTAGTTTGCTCCTGTATCTACCCCACACTGACTCTAACACAGGTAGTATAAATGGTGGGAAAATGGATCTGTAGCCACTGAAGCTGTTGCTATGGTTCCATAAGCAGAATATGCAACTCAAGCTCCTGAAAACCACAAACTCCTACAACTTTGTATTATGTAGCAAGGTCACCACTGCATAGCGCATGCAAGGGATTTACCTACGAGTGTTCTGTAATACGTGAGTGAGCATTGACTTGCTACTTAAAGGACCATTAAACTTGACATTTCAACATTTTTTACATTATTACAAGTGAAACATTATTGCAATATACATTCGTTATTTATTTTGCTGGGTTTTGCTGTAAAATACATCTTCACTTTCTCCCAGGAAGGTTTGGGTTAATACTTTTAGGCAATTTATGTCAGCTTTTGTTTACTTCACCCTCCCCCCTAAGATTCTCAGTATTCACATGTTTGTAAAAGGTGGATTATCAGATTTGCATAAACAATCATGATAGGAAAAGCATTCTTTGCTATAGTAACTGAGTTGAATCAGTTGCTAAACCACCTTAAGGGAAGACCTAAGGGCAGACTTTTCCAGTCTCTTTCAACTGCACATGTGTAAACAGAGTTTGTGCTATAACTGAATACTAGTTTGTGATTGGTTAGCAAGGATTCTCTTGTTCTGGGGGACAGGAAAAATAGTGAAATGAATAAGCATAAAACAATATAATCATTTGACAAAATAAAGCTGCAGTTCTTATTGCAAAATTATTCTCAGATATGGATGTTCAAAATCATGTAGTTTACAATTTGTCTTTAGTGGTCCTTTAACAAAGCAAAATGCTACTTTTTCCTGTAACGAACTCATTTTTTATCAATGTTGTGTAATCCAGACCCCAGTTTGGCATAAACTATTACACCCCAGGTTCAGTGAGGTTTAAAGAAAGCGTGCAGCTGGAAACTGTGTCTCTTTCATAGTTAAAAAATAATCCACAAGCTCCAAATACCCATAAACCCCCTAATTTGAAAGAGAAGTAATTCCTTAAAAAAAATATGTTGCTATACATGTAACATAATGAAATAACAGTGACTAGAGAAGTCTAGAGAAAGATATCAGATTGGCATAGACAACTGTAACTTTTACTGCAAAAAATAGACCAGCACACTTCAGGCTTCTCATTATAAGGAGTAGGATCACTTTAGCTAAGTAATGAATCCCATAATCCTCTAGATACAAAAAATACCAATTACAATTGTATAAAAGTGCAGACAGGAAATGCCCTAATGTGTTAGAGGATTTTATCATAGCACTGTTGCTTGCATATAACTGTGTTTAACCCTTGCAAAGAAGTTAAACACATAGTAGCCCCAGAGCAGCAATTCACTACTGGGACCTAGCCTAGCTGAACACATCTGGTGAGCCAATGACAAGAGGGATATATGTGTAGCCACCAATTAACAGCTAGCTCCCAGTAGTGCATTGCTGCTACTGAGTCTACCTACATGAAACCAATAGAACAAAATACATTTGATAACAGAAGTAAATTGAAACACCAGCATGCTCTTTCTAAACCATAAATGTTTCTTTTGGACTTTTATGTCCTTTTAACTGACTAAAGTGTATACTTGTGGATTAGTTATAGAACAACTGTAAGTATATATTGTATTTGACTACAATAATCTTATTCTTTTTTGGATATTTTTATTTCCCTATCACTGAAAAAAAATACTGCAGACATCTTTGTCTATCTATCTATCTATCTATCTATCTATCTATCTATCTATCTATCTATCTATCTATCTATCTATCTATCTATCTATCTATCTATCTATATATATATATATATATATATATATATATATATATTTACATACATACAATGTTTTGCCCAAAACAAATTAATAAAATATTTGCCACTGAACACCTTTTTCAGGATAAAGTGGTAATGCAGAGTTAATATAAGAAAACCTAAATGTTCTCACCATGGCTTCTAAGAGTAATCATATGGCCATAATAATGAAATAAATGAAATGTGCTAATATGTTAGAGCAGGTAATTAATTATTACACCAGCGACCTCCCCCAACTCTATGTGTTTAACCCCTGTAATAATAATGTTTTGCCTAAAACAAATTAATAAAATATTTGCCACTGAACACCTTTTTCAGGATAAAGTGGTAATGCAGAGTTAATATAAGAAAACCTAAATGTTCTCACCATGGCTTCTAAGAGCAATTATATGACCATAATAATGAAATAATTGAAATGTGCTAATATGTTAGAGCAGGTAATTATTACACCAGCGACCCCCCCCCCAACTCTATGTGTTTAAACCCTGTAATAAAAACATATAGTTAAATAACTGCTCATAAGTCACAGAGTATTGCTGGTCCCAAGCAGAAACTACCAGTTTCCCAATCAGCAGCAGTAATTGCCCTACTGCTCCAGATTGGGTTAGCGGCAGTTTCTGCATTGCTCTGCAGCTCCCAAGCAGCTCTTTAACTATGTGTTTAACCTCTTATCATCCCTAATGTTAAAATGACATGCTGTAAGGCTGTAACGAATTAGAGCACACTCACACATACACACACACATATATTCTGTTAATGTGTATATATATATATATATATATATATATATATATATATATATATACTGTGTATGTATATATATATATATATATATATATATATATATATATATATATATATATATATATATATATATATATATATATATATATATATATATAGGCATTAATAGAATATAAACTGTTCCATGCACCTAGTTAAATTTTGATTCCTACCTACACAACAAAAACTCATCTAAATATTACGGGGTATGGGGATTTAATATAAGCACTGGTTGTGCTTTATTTAACTGCAGTTACAGTGCATTAGCTGGAACTGACTTTAGCAATGGGCTGCCTTTGGCCAGATTACGAGTGGAGTGCAAAATTGCGCTTTTGCAAGCACGATATTTGCGTTTCACTTGTAATATCAGCACATGCAATTGTGCGCTGGTATTTGAAGTGGCCCACTATGCATGGAAACTTTGGCCTAGATTTAGAGTTTGTCGTTAGCCGTGAAAACCAGCGTTAGAGGCTCCTAACGCTGGTTTTAGGCTACCACCGGTATTTGGAGTCACTCAAAATAGGGTCTAACGCTCACTTTCCAGCCGCGACTTTTCCATACC
This sequence comes from Bombina bombina, assembly GCF_027579735.1. Lineage (NCBI taxonomy): Eukaryota > Metazoa > Chordata > Amphibia > Anura > Bombinatoridae > Bombina > Bombina bombina. The sequence goes on from NC_069502.1 coordinate 165,625,433, forward strand.
GCAGATCCCCTTACGTAAATTGCGTATCCTATCTTTTCAATGGGATTTTTCTAACTCCGGTATTTAGAGTCGTTTCTGAAGTGAGCGTTAGACATCTAACGACAAAACTCCAGCCGCAGGAAAAAAGTCAGTAGTTAAGAGCTTTCTGGGCTAACGCCGGTTTCTAAAGCTCTTAACTACTGTACTCTAAAGTACACTAACACCCATAAACTACCTATGTACCCCTAAACCGAGGTCCCCCCACATCGCCGACACTCAAAAAATTTTTTTTAACCCCTAATCTGCCGACCGCCACCTACGTTATCCTTATGTACCCCTAATCTGCTGCCCCTAACACCGCCGACCCCTGTATTATATTTATTAACCCCTAATCTGCCCCCCTCAACGTCGCCTCCACCTGCCTACACTTATTAACCCCTAATCTGCCGACCGCAAAGCGCCGCCACCTACGTTATCCTTATGTACCCCTAATCTGCTGCCCCTAACACCGCCGACCCCTATATTATATTTATTAACCCCTAATCAGATCAGATTGAGCTCGCATTCTATTGGCTGTTCCGATCAGCCAATAGAATGCAAGCTCAATCTGATTGGCTGATTGGATCAGCCAATCGGATTGAACTTGATTCTGATTGGCTGATTCCATCAGCCAATCAGAATATTCCTACCTTAATTCCGATTGGCTGATAGAATCCTATCAGCCAATCGGAATTCGAGGGACGCCATCTTGGATGACGTCATTTAAAGGAACCGTCATTCGTCGTTCAGTCGTCGGCCAGGATGGATGTTCCGCGGTGGAGGTCTTCAGGATGCTGCCGCTTCGCTCCGGATGGATGCCGCTTGGATGAAGACTTCAATCGGATGGAAGACCTCTTCTGGCCCGCTTGGATGAAGACTTCAGCCGGATTATGGACCTCTTCAGCCCCCCGCTTGGGCTTGGATCAGGACATCGGAGGAGCTCTTCTGGACCGATCGGTGAACCTGGTATGGTGAAGACAAGGTAGGATGATCTTCAGGGGCTTAGTGTTAGGTTTATTTAAGGGGGGTTTGGGTTAGATTAGGGGTATGTGGGTGGTGGGTTGTAATGTTGGGGGGGGGGTATTGTATGTTTTTTTTTACAGGCAAAAGAGCTGAATTTCTTGGGGCATGCCCCGCAAAGGGCCCTGTTCAGGGCTGGTAAGGTAAAAGAGCTTTGAACTTTAGTAATTTAGAATAGGGTAGGGCATTTTTTTATTTGGGGGGGCTTTGTTATTTTATTAGGGGGCTTAGAGTAGGTGTAATTAGTTTAAAATTGTTGTAATATTTTTCTTATGTTTGTAAATATTTTTTTATTTTTTGTAACTTAGTTCTTTTTTATTTTTTGTACTTTAGCTAGTTTATTTAATTGTATTTCTTTGTAGCAATTGTATTTAATTAATTTATTGATAGTGTAGTGTTAGGTTAATTGTAGGTAATTGTAGGTAGTTTATTTAATTAATTTATTGATAGTCTAGTGTTAGGTTTATTTGTAACTTAGGTTAGGATTTCTTTTACAGGTAAATTTGTAATTATTTTAACTATTTTAGCTATTAAATAGTTCTTAACTATTTAATAGCTATTGTACCTGGTTAAAATAAATACAAAGTTACCTGTAAAATAAATACAAATCCTAAAATAGCTATAATATAATTATAATTTATATTGTAGCTATATTAGGATTTATTTTACAGGTAAGTATTTAGCTTTAAATTGGAATAATTGATTTAATAAGAGTTCATTAATTTCGTTAGATTTAAATTATATTTAATTTTGGGGGGTGTTAGTATTAGGGTTAGACTTAGCTTTAGGGGTTAATATATTTATTAGAATAGCGGCGAGATTCGGTCAGCAGATTAGGGGTTAATAATTGAAGTTAGGTGTCGGCGATGTTAGGGAGGGCAGATTAGGGGTTAATACTATTTATGATAGGGTTAGTGAGGCGGATTAGGGGTTAATAACTTTATTATAGTAGCGCTCAGGTCCGGTCGGCAGATTAGGGGTTAATAAGTGTAGGCAGGTGGAGGCGACGTTGTGGGGGGCAGATTAGGGGTTAATAAATATAATATAGAGGTCGGCGGTGTTAGGGACAGCAGATTAGGGGTACATAGGGATAATGTAAGTAGCGGCGGTTTACGGAGCGGAAGATTAGGGGTTAATAATAATATGCAGGGGTCAGCGATAGCGGGGGCGGCAGATTAGGGGTTAATAAGTGTAAGGTTAGGGGTGTTTAGACTCGGGGTACATGTTAGAGTGTTAAGTGCAGACGTAGGAAGGGTTACCGCATAGCAAACAATGGGGCTGCGTTAGGAGCTGAACGCGGCTTTTTTGCAGGTGTTTGGTTTTTTTTCAGCTCAAACAGCCCCATTGTTTCCTATGGGGGAATCGTGCACGAGCATGTTTTTGAGGCTGGCCGCGTCTGTAAGCAACTCTGGTATCGAGAGTTGAAGCTGCGTTAAAAATGCTCTACGCTCCTTTTTTGGAGCCTAACGCAGCCTTTATGTGGACTCTCGATACCAGAGTTATTTTTATGGTGCGGCCAGAAAAAAGCCGGCGTTAGTTTTTCGGGTCGTTACCGACAAAACTCCAAATCTAGGCCTTTGGGCTTAATAGAGGGCGCTTCCATTGGCTCCAATGGCAGCTCATTCTCATGCTGTGAGGCACGGCATGAGACCCTCGCACAGTGAAGCGAGTAAGTTGCGCAAGCGATGGGCAGCAGATTTAAATTATTATTATTATCAGGTATTTGTAGAGCGCCAACAGATTCCGCAGCACTGTAAACATAGTCAATATACAGGATAGCTTTTGTAGGGGTCAAGTGGGTAGAGGGCCCTGCCGAGAGTTTCACTGTTGTAGTCGGCTCTTATGAAGGTGATCAGCAAACAGCTGGGCTCATAGGCTTACATTCTAAGGGGTTCAAAGGGAAAGCAATGGAGTTAGGAAAGGTTAGTGTAGGTTGTAAGCATCCCTGAATAGTAGAGTTTTTAGAGAGCGCTTGAAATTGTTAAAACTAGGGGAGAGTCTTGTGGAGCGGGGCAGGGAGTTCCACAAGATGGGGGCCAGTCTGGAGAAGTCCTGTAGACGGGAATGTGAGGAAGTAACAAGAGAGGAGGAGATCCTGAGCTGATCGAGGGGACGGGAGGGAGAGTATCTGGAGACAAGTTCTGAAATGTAGGGGGGAGCAGTGCAGTTGAGGGCTTTATATGTCAGGGTGAGGATTTTATGTTTAATCCTAGAGGCAAGAGGAAGCCAGTGAAGGGATTGGCAGAGAGGCGCAGCAGATGAAGATCGACGAGTAAGGAAGATGAGCCTGGCAGAGGCATTCATAATGGATTGTAAAGGAGCTATGCGGCAGCTAGGTAGACCAGAGAGGACAGAGTTGCAGTAGTCGAGGCGGGAAAGGATGAGAGAGTGGATTAAAATCTTAGTTGTATCTTAGTTGTGTAAGTAAATGTCTAATTTTAGCGTTGTTTTTAAGGTGGAAGCGGCAGGCTTTAGCCAAGGACTGAATGTGAGGAGTGAAGGATAGATCTGAGTCAAGTGTGACCCCAAGATTTATTTGTGTATATATGCACATATTAACACATAAATATATATTTATATAAGCATATACATATATATTTATAGGAATACCACAGTCCTTTTCAGTGCCGTTCTTTTTCTAACACCCAACACCCGCCAACTTTAACCCCTCATAACTGCTTATTGCAGTTATTTAAAGAAAAAAAAATGCAACATTTTAATTTAATAAAACAAACACAACACTGTATTTTGGGGGCAATTGGGGCCCATTCAGAAAATTTCGGAGAGCTAATTGCTAATGCGAGCTCATGGTAGCAATAACCAGCCACTGTTTACTGGGGTGTGATAAATTATCGCTCCACTTGTAATCTAACCCTTTATCATTTAAGAACTATTCTAATATAACAGGCTTTTCAATCAATTTAGGGATTCTCTGCATTTTCATATTTGTGCACTTTTAATTAATGATATATATTATATATTAATTAATTACAATATCAGTTGTAAAATAACCTTATTAATTTCAATAATTTTGACAGCAATAATTTTTGTAATATTAATTAAAGTTATTACTTTTAAGTGAGGAATTGTTTTTGATGTCATATTAAAAAGAATTATGAAAGCCAATTAGCCAATATTTGATAAAGGGGAGAACTCTAGGCTACCATAGCTTGTGGCAGTTAAGGCATTTTAATTATTTTTTGATTTATATTCTCAACCCCATAATTGAATATTAATTTTCAATCATTCAATGTATGTTATCATAAGTAATATTTTAGTTCTATAATGATTTACTATAATGCGGATTTATTCACTTTTCCTTTTTGGTGGTATAATCAGATTTTTAAAGGCAAATTGTGAACTGAATTTTCATGTAGTATATATTAGACTACAATGTTAGTATACATTTATAAACAATCACCTAGATTACAAGTTGTGCGCTAAACCAGGTAAGTAAAGAACGCATAAAAAAGCGTTATCAAACTTTTCCATAGCGCTGCCGTTACAAGTTACTGAAAAACCTCCTTGTGCTGTGCGTTATGGTGTGATAAGAGTTTATGTGCTCCTGAACGCTTTCCCCCATACAAATGCCCATACAAATGCCCCTTTAGGGGCAATGGGTATCTTAGGATTTTTTTTTAGACCTAGGTTTTTTAACTTAGGGCAATGCACTACCAAAGGCCCTTTTAAGGGCTATTGGTAGCTTATTGTTAGGTTAGGGGGTCTTTTTATTTTGGGGGGGGGGGGCTTTTTGTTTTTATAGGGCTATTAGATTAGGTGTAATTTTTATTATTTTGGATAATTTTGTTTATTATTTTTTATTCTTCGTAATGTTAGTGTTTATTATTTTTTGTAATGTTAGTTTTTTTTATTTTTAATCGTAGTGTCAGGATTTTATAATTTTGTAAGTTATTTTTTTTTTATTTTTGTTTCTTTCATTTATTTATTTAAAATAGTAATGTTAGTTTAATTTATAGTTTAAACTTTTTTTTTTTTTTTTTTAATTTCACAGGTAAGTTTTTATTTATTTAAAGATAGTTATATTGTAAGTTTAATTTAAAGTTAGGGTGGTGTTAGGTTTAGGGATTTATAGTTTAATTTAGTGTGTTGCAATGTTGGGGGCCGTGGTTTGGGGGTTAATAGGTTTAGTTTATTAGTATCAATGTGGGGACCAGTGGTTTAGGGGTTATTAGTTTTATTATAGTGTTGGCGATGTGGGGGATTGGCGGTTTAGGGGTTACTAAATTTATTTAGTGTTGGTGATGTGGGTGGGCGGCTGTTTAAGGGTTAATACGTTTAATATAGTATTTGCAATGTGGGAGGGTGGCGTCTTAGGGGTTAATAGGTAGTTTATGGGTGTTAGTGTACTTTGTAACATTTTAGTTATGAGTTTTGGGAAACATTATTGTTTTGCAAAATCCATAACTACTAGTCTCAGATCGCGGAATGGATTGCGGCGGTATAGACTATAACAATAGCATTATAGCCTGCCCAAACAACTTGTAATACAGCGCTATGTGGTAAAAATCCCACACTCAAACAAAATTTTTTGATTGCTGTATGGATCGTTGCATTGCAGGCTAAAACGTTTGCGGTATAGCTATACCGCCGCGACTTGTAATATGGGAGACCTGCCATTCCACGCGCAATGCCCAATTTTTCAGAGGTATAGCCATACCGCACAATAATACAAAACTTGTAATCTAGCTGAATGTGCAACAATATTTGGATGGCAGAACGGATGTTCCCCTTGACATTAGTTTTAATATTCAAATCCAAAGACACAAGAAAAACAGGGTGAGTAGCACTCTTAATTAGTCAATAAAAAATACAGGTGCATCCTAGAAAAGTGAATATCTAACAACGTAAAAAAGAGAGTAGAAACCTAAAATGCAGGTAACTAAAAGTCTAGGCAAAAGAAAGCACAACTGTATAAAATAAATAAGAGACTAGGGCGAATTCTTGAAATACAAATAGATTTAATAAAGTTACACTAAATAAGTGCATACATCCAAACATACAATCACATACATACAGGGATATAGAAGATGCATAAAAATGTCAGATTGGCCGTGCAGGGGACTGGTGCACCAGTATACAAAAATAGGCAAATGTTCATCACTTTGCATGTATAGGTAATATATAATTGTAATCCAAAGTATAGTGCGTGTCCTTAAAGATGCACGGACCAAATGGATACAGTCTTACCCCTTCGTGTCTAAATGTACATAGTAGCGTGAGGACATCAGGAGTCAAGGGGAGCTTACCCTCGCCGCGTCTTTTTCACAGGCATGTGTAAAGTGCAAATAAATAATAGTTCATTAGAATACCTGTCTTTTTCACGCGGTTGCTCTACCCTGAATTGTAGCTCCTGAGACACTGAGTATTTCCAGATGAGACAAGGGGTAGACCACAGTCAGGCAAAGGGTCCTCTGACAAAGTGCTGCAAACCGTGCAGCACTTTGTCAGAGGACCCTTTGCCTGACTGTGGTCTACCCCTTGTCTCATCTGGAAATACTCAGTGTCTCAGGAGCTACAATTCAGGGTAGAGCAACCGCGTGAAAAAGACAGGTATTTTAATGAACTGTTATTTATTTGCACTTTACACATGCCTGTGAAAAAGACGCGGCGAGGGTAAGCTCCCCTTGACTCCTGATGTCCTCACGCTACTATGTACATTTAGACACGAAGGGGTAAGACTGTATCCATTTGGTCCGTGCATCTTTAAGGACACGCACTATACTTTGGATTACAATTATATATTACCTATACATGCAAAGTGATGAACATTTGCCTATTTTTGTATACTGGTGCACCAGTCCCCTGCACGGCCAATCTGACATTTTTATGCATCTTCTATATCCCTGTATGTATGTGATTGTATGTTTAATATTCAAATGCTTCTATTGAACACAAGTTTAGAAAAATACATCACATTTAACATTCAAATATGCAAATAGAATATTTAAATATTGCATTTGAGTATTAATTCATATAGATTTACATTGAAGTCTAAGAGAATCAACATTCAAATGTTAATATACAGATATTCAAATATTACATCCACTGATTAAATGTTACATTACATTCAAGGAAGTCAATTTTAGAGCATTTTCTAATTGCACTGTTAATTGCCTCTGATATATGTAAAGTGGTTAAACACATATTTAAAGTCAGCTCAGGAATGTATTAGTGGCCCAGAGCTTAACACAGCGATTGGGACAGCATATTAATGGCCCTGTTAAGCTCAGGATTAGAAGTGCATTTCTGCACATAATTATAGCAAGCTGTGGTGGAATAAGTAAATGATCTAATATAGTATTTTGTGATTGCAACTTTGTCTCTGTAACAATTGTTAGCAAATTTCTTTAATGAAAAACCAATAAATGTTGAATGTCCAGCGAAGATTTGACAGTCTTTTATAATGAACAAATATAGTCAATATTTTATGGGTATGTTGTGGTTAATGTTCCTTTAATCCATAAAGCTTATTTCTTTATGAAGTGCTGTTGTACAATAAAACAGTTGATAAATCGCAAAACAATGGCACAGCAGCAATTAGAGGCCTTCTGATTGCCAAAAACAAGGGCAAAGCCATGCATGTCTGCTATGTCTGAACAAAGGGGACCCCAGAGAAGCTTTTACAGCCATTTGTTTTATGACTGCAGTAGTTGTGTGTAAATAATTTTAGTGAGAAACCCAAAGTTTGTGAAAAAGATAAAAATTGTTTTAATATGATCGCATTTTAGCAAAATGGTGGCATGAAATATACCAAAATGGGCCTAGATCAATACCTTAGGTTGCCTACTAAAAAATAAATAAATACTTTTGATAGGCAAAAAAAACAAACAAAAAACATGTCTCTCTCTAATTCTGTTTAAATGGAGTGATAGCAAAAAATTCTCTGGTACGTTTGGCAAGTTTTTCTCTAACATTCTTGGTCCTAAAGGGGTTAAGAGAACAAATAAAATTGCACTGCTCTTTCTCCTGGCCATACCTCAGGTAGACCCCTTGCTTTAGTGATCTGACTGACTCTCAAATAGTGGGGCCTGTTTTAAGATCACCAGCAACAGCAACCTTAGAAATAATTAAAGGGACACTGAAGTCAGAAAATAACTATTGACCAATGCAAAAAAACGTACAAAAATAAAGTCTTTTACAATGCCCTATCTGTTTCCAATACTTACTGTTTTGCAGCAAAGTGTCTCCGAATTTTTAACCCTTTCCAAACCCACTCCATTGGCAGCTTTAAGCGTTGTCCAATCAGGATTGACAACCCTGGTTGGAAGATGACGGCGGTTGGCCGTGATGCGCATGCGCAAGATAGCGCAAACCATCATTGAATATGTCACTCTCTTGATGACCAATGTGAAAGCATGACTCTGATTACTATATGGGTAATTTCGGCTCCACCCAGAGCAAACACGCATGCGCTATTTGAAGAATTAAAGTGCGCCAAAATCGGCTTTTAATGATATGCACAAAATAGCGATCCGATAGGACATATTGGAGGGGCTGGATTACGTGTCATCATCATCAAGTAATAAACTTGTTTTCATGCCGTTATGCAGCTTCATTTCAGAATCAAAATAGGTCAGTTATGTATTGTTTATATATATGTGTTTAAATGTGGGTTCCATTTTGGCTAAAAAAAGAAAAAAGTTAGTAACCCTTTAAGCAAATATGGAATAACATTAGTGTCTTTCATTTTGTTATTGAAACCTCCTTAATTCTATGTTCAGATCTCCAAGCTACAAGTTACATAAACAATGATAGCTCTTATCAAATATTGTTATATTGTGTTTATTCTAATAGTATATATTAAGATACAGTGATAGTGAATATTATCTTACCTTTATTTTTACAGTACCTATTCCATGTTTGAAATCCCAACGGTAAACTGCAAGATAGAACTGTCCTCTTCCTGGTCACATGACTTCATCATTTAGTTTTTTCTTAAAGGGCCAGTAAATATAGAAAATAATGTTATATAATTCTGCACATAGTGTTTCTGATCGGAACAGCCAATAGAATGCGAGCTCAATCTGATTGGCTGATTGGATCAGCCAATCCGATTGAACTTGAATCTGATTGGCTGATTCCATCAGCCAATCAGAATTTTCCTACCTTAATTCCGATTGGCTGATAGAATCCTATCAGCCAATCGGAATTCGAGGGATGCCATCTTGGATGACATCACTTAAAGGAACCGTCCTTCGCTGGGAAGTCGTCGGTGAAGATGGATGTTCCGCGTCGGCGGGATGAACATGGATCCGGAAGAAAGAAGATTGAAGATGCCGCTTGATAGAAGGCTTCAGCCGGATCATGGACCTCTTCAGCTCCCGCTTGGATCAAGACTTCAGCCGGATCATGGACCTCTTCAGCTCCCGCTTGGATCAAGACTTCAGCCGGATCATGGACATCTTCAGCCCCCGCTTGGGCTTGGATGAAGACGTCGGAGCCAGGACGGATCGGTGAACCCGGTGTGGTGAAGACAAGGTAGGGAGATCTTCATGGGCTTAGTGTTAGGTTTATTTAAGGGGGGTTTGGGTTAGATTAGGGGTATGTGGGTGGTGGGTTGTAATGTTGGGGGGGGTTATTGTATGTTTTTTTTTTTACAGGCAAAAGAGCTGAATTCTTTGGGGCATGCCCTGCAAAAAGCCCTTTTAAGGGCTGGTAAGGTAAAAGAGCTTTGAACTTTTTTAATTTAGAATAGGGTAGGGCATTTTTTATTTTGGGGGTCTTTGTTATTTTATTAGGGGGCTTAGAGTAGGTGTAATTAGCTTAAAATTGTTATAATATTTTTCTAATGTCTGTAAATATGTTTTTTATGTTTTGTAACTTAGTTCTTTTTTATTTTTTGTACTTTAGTTAGTTTATTTAATTGTATTTATTTGTATGTATTGTATTTAATTAATTTATTGATAGTGTAGTGTTAGGTTTAATTGTAACTTAGGTTAGGATTTATTTTACAGGTAATTTTGTAATTATTTTAAATAGGTAGCTATTAAATATTAAATAACTATTTAATAGCTATTGTACCTGGTTAAAATAATTACAAAGTTGCCTGTAAAATAAATATTAATCCTAAAATAGCTACAATATAATTATTATTTATATTGTAGCTATATATGGGTTTATTTTACAGGTAAGTATTTAGCTTTAAATAGGAATAATTTATTTAATAAGAGTTCATTTATTTTGTTAGATAAAAATTATATTTAACTTAGGGGGGTGTTAGTGTTAGGGTTAGACTTAGCTTTAGGGGTTAATACATTTAATAGAGTAGCAGTGAGGTCCGTTCAGCAGATTAGGGGTTAATAATTGAAGTTAGGTGTCGGTGATGTTAGGGAGGGCAGATTAGGGGTTAATACTATTTCTGATAGGGTTATTGAGGCGGGAGAGAGGCGGATTAGGGGTTAATAACTTTATTATAGTAGCGGTGAGGTCCGGTCGGCAGATTAGGGGTTAATAATTGTAGGTAGGTTGCGGCAACGTTGGGGGCGGCAGATTAGGGGTTAATAAATATAATATAGGGGTCGGCGGTGTTAGGGGCAGCAGATTAGGGGTACATAGCTATAATGTAGGTTGCGGCGGTGTACGGAGCGGCAGATTAGGGGTTAAAAAAAATATGCAGGGGGCAGCGATAGCGGGGGCAGCAGATTAGGGGTTAATAAGTGTAAGGTTAGGGGTGTTTAGACTCGGGGTACATGTTAGGGTGTTAGGTGCAGACATAGGAAGAGTTTCCCCATAGGAAACAAAGGGGCCGCATTAGGAGCTGAACGCTGCTTTTTTGCAGGTGTTAGGTTTTTTTCCGGCTCAAACTGTCCCATTGTTTCCTACGGGGGAATCGTGCACAAGCACGTTTTTGAAGCTGGCCGCGTCCGTAAGCACCGCTGGTATTTAGAGTTGCAGTGTCTGTAAATTATGCTCTATGCTCCCTTTTTGGAGCCTAACGCAGCCCTTCTGTGAACTCTAAATACCAGCGGTATTTAGAAGGTGCGGCCAAAAACAAGCATGCGTAGCTAACGCACCCCTTCTAACGCAAAACTCCAAATCTAGCCGTTTATTTTCTAGGTTTACTGGCCCTTTAAAGGTACAATAATATAACTCACAATCATATTATCATTACAGATATCCCAACCTGCAAAAACTAATTTCAGGGAGGTGGCTTAACTGACTACTGCTTTGCGTACCCCCCCCGGTTATAAACTGGACACCTGGAAACCCTAAATAAGATAGAGTCTTATCATTAAAGTAGCTTCCCACTAAACTCACATTATAAAAAAAAAGTAGCTTTATTTCACAACCACATACAACAAACCTATTTTCCAGTGATCATATGCTTGTTAAATGCTCAAATATTTTAGAAAACAAAGTTTTATTATGTGCAGTAACTAAGGTAGTATTTGTGATTTGTGTTTTATTTTATTAAAATCAGTGTGGGGCTTTTTGGTTACTGATGCATGCTTTGAGGGTTCCATAGCGTCCCAGCTTGTGAAGTATTCAGTATAGTTGTCCCTTTACGACTTTTGTATTTTGTGTCTGGGAGCATGTATGTGATTTTGAGTTTGAGATGCTATTTGTAATTATGTCAGTTTGATATGGACCTGATAGCAGGGGTGTTTATCTCCCCTCTCACAGGGGCACACTCTCTTTGCCCTATTTCTCAGTTCTCACTCAGCCTATGCTGCAGCCGATGTTGCCTGCTGCTGTTTCTCCTCCTCCCCCAAGAGCCTTATCGCCGCCTCCAAACAGCAGGAGGGAGGGTGGCAGACATGCAATATGCTGAAAGTAAAGACAGACTTGCTGTGATACACTGTTTCCGGATTTGGGCCACGTTAGATCATGGAACTTGTAGTTTCAGGGAGATTGCATTTCATTTGCGTGGTCAAGGAGCTGCTATTACAATGAGGGAGACTCCCTGAACTTCAGGGAGAGTTGGGATGTCTGTCATTATTGCACATCACAAACAATCATTTAAATCATATTATCACTTATAGCTGGGAAAAGCAAGATGATCCTAGTTTCTCAACAGGATTTCTGGTTATCACATGAATAAGGGATAGAGTGACAATGTTTATTATTTTATTTTATACCTCATTAGCTATACAAAATAAGTTAATACATTAGAATGGGGGTGCTACACTGAAGAGCTTACAATCTACAGGTTTGTGACTTATTGGCTGTGCAAGCTTGCTTATCATATGCATCTGAAAGAGTAATATCACCTTTTGCACATAATCTTTGCATTAATACAGTGCTGTTAATAATATGTTAACGCAGCATTCTTTGCTGGGTGATGGTGAACTTTGCAAACAGTTCTGTATTTTCTGTACCCAGAAGAATACATTATAGTGGTAGGAGGACACTAATAAAATTGGCCCTTTTTTGTGTGAGATTTATTTTATAAGCTTGTTTTAAACTCTAATGCAATATGTTAGATGAATTCAAGTTTTAATTGTAATCAAGTACTCAAAATACATAAATAAAATATGTTAATACATTTACCAATTAAAGCCACTTCAGATTATTTACAAATGCAGTCTTCTTTCTAATCAGCCATAAGTTATTGTGAGAAATGTTACATACCACCAGTGGGATTTCTAAGTTGATTAACACCTTGGAGTAAATTGCAAATATGAAAACATGTAACTAAATACTAAACAGACCTTGATGTCTATCACAAAATATGTTGGGTAGTATGAAGAGAAACTATTGGAGGAGAGGTGGTAAGCCTCATTGAATAAGAGGGTTTTCAAGTAGGAGAGTGTTTGGAGATAAATGCGGAAATATAGTTGAGTGTGAGAATATGGAGCGATTTGTAGGTTACAATTAATATTAGGAACTTTATCCTAGATCATGTGGTGAGCCAGTGTAGGGACTGGAAGAGAGGGGTGGCCAATATGGATTTGCGACTTAGGTGGATGGGTCTAGCTGAAGCATTGAGAAGGTCACATAGGCAGGTTTAGATCAAATCTAAAGAAAAATAATGTTGTGCTCAGGCTGGTATGTTAACCAAGCTCCAAATTTAAGATCTTCATATAATTTACAGGTTCTTCCAGAGACTGATTTTAATACATTTTCAGCTGATCCTGGTGAATAATTAATGAACATGAAAACCTATGAAGAAGAGAAGACCCTTGAAGATCTATCACGTTTGCCTCCAACAGTTTACTCTGATGGTTCTGAAGCAACTTTGTTTTAGTAAAACAGAATTTATGCTTACCTGATAAATTACTTTCTCCAACGGTGTGTCCGGTCCACGGCGTCATCCTTACTTGTGGGATATTCTCTTACCCAACAGGAAATGGCAAAGAGTCCCAGCAAAGCTGGTCACATGATCCCTCCTAGGCTCCGCCCACCCCAGTCATTCGATCGACGGACAGGAGGAAATATATATAGGAGAAACCATATGATACCGTGGTGACTGTAGTTAGAGAAAATAATTCATCAGACCTGATTAAAAAACCAGGGCGGGCCGTGGACCGGACACACCGTTGGAGAAAGTAATTTATCAGGTAAGCATAAATTCTGTTTTCTCCAACATTGGTGTGTCTGGTCCACGGCGTCATCCTTACTTGTGGGAACCAATACCAAAGCTTTAGGACACGGATGAAGGGAGGGAGCAAATCAGGTCACCTAAATGGAAGGCACCACGGCTTGCAAAACCTTTCTCCCAAAAATAGCCTCCGAAGAAGCAAACATATCAAATTTGTAAAATTTGGCAAAAGTGTGCAGTGAAGACCAAGTCGCTGCCTTACATATCTGGTCAACAGAAGCCTCGTTCTTGAAGGCCCATGTGGAAGCCACAGCCCTAGTGGAGTGAGCTGTGATTCTTTCAGGAGGCTGCCGTCCGGCAGTCTCATAAGCCAATCGGATAATGCTTTTAAGCCAAAAGGAAAGAGAGGTAGAAGTCGCTTTTTGACCTCTCCTTTTACCAGAATAAACAACAAACAAGGAAGATGTTTGTCTGAAATCTTTAGTAGCCTCTAAATAGAATTTTAGAGCATGGACTACGTCCAAATTGTGTAACAAACGTTCCTTCTTTGAAACTGGATTCGGACACAAAGAAGGTACAACTATCTCCTGGTTAATATTTTTGTTGGAAACAACTTTCGGAAGAAAACCAGGCTTAGTACGCAAAACCACCTTATCTGCATGGAACACCAGATAGGGCGGAGAACACTGCAGAGCAGATAACTCTGAAACTCTTCTAGCAGAAGAAATTGCAACCAAAAACAAAACTTTTCAAGATAATAACTTAATATCTACGGAATGTAAGGGTTCAAACGGAACCCCTTGAAGAACTGAAAGAACTAGATTTAGACTCCAGGGAGGAGTCAAAGGTCTGTAAACAGGCTTGATCCTAACCAGAGCCTGAACAAATGCTTGAACATCGGGCACAGCTGCCAGTCTTTTGTGAAGTAAAACAGATAAAGCAGAGATCTGTCCCTTCAGAGAACTTGCAGATAATCCTTTCTCCAAACCTTCTTGTAGAAAGGATAGAATCTTAGGAATTTTTATCTTGTTCCATGGGAATCCTTTAGATTCACACCAACAGATATATTTTTTCCATATTTTATGGTAAATTTTTCTAGTTACAGGCTTTCTAGCCTGAATCAGAGTATCTATTACAGAATCTGAAAACCCACACTTTGATAAAATCAAGCGTTCAATCTCCAAGCCGTCAGTTGGAGGGAAACCAGATTCGGATGTTCGAATGGACCCTGAACAAGAAGGTCCTGTCTCAAAGGTAGCTTCCATGGTGGAGCCGATGACATATTCACCAGGTCTGCATACCAAGTCCTGCGTGGCCACGCAGGAGCTATCAAGATCACCGAGGCCCTCTCCTGATTGATCCTGGCTACCAGCCTGGGGATGAGAGGAAACGGTGGGAATACATAAGCTAGGTTGAAGGTCCAAGGTGCTACTAGTGCATCTACTAGGGTCGCCTTGGGATCCCTGGATCTGGACCCGTAGCAAGGAACCTTGAAGTTCTGACGAGACGCCATCAGATCCATGTCTGGAATGCCCCATAATTGAGTTATTTGGGCAAAGATTTCCGGATGGAGTTCCCACTCCCCCGGATGGAATGTCTGACGACTCAGAAAATCCGCTTCCCAATTTTCCACTCCTGGGATGTGGATCGCAGACAAGTGGCAGGAGTGATCCTCCGCCCATTGAATTATCTTGGTCACTTCTTTCATCGCCAGGGAAGTCCTTGTTCCCCCCTGATGATTGATATATGCAACGGTCGTCATGTTGTCTGACTGAAACCTTATGAATTTGGCCTTTGCTAGTTGAGGCCAAGCTCTGAGAGCATTGAATATCGCTCTCAGTTCCAGAATGTTTATCAGGAGAAGAGACTCTTCCCGAGACCATAGACCCTGAGCTTTCAGGGATTCCCAGACCGCGCCCCAGCCCACTAGGCTGGCGTCGGTCGTGACAATGACCCACTCTGGTCTGCGGAAGCTCATTCCCTGTGACAGATTGTCCAGGGTCAGCCACCAACGGAGTGAATCTCTGGTCTTTTGATCTACTTGAATCGTCGGAGACAAGTCTGTATAATCCCCATTCCACTGTCTGAGCATGCACAGTTGTAATGGTCTTAGATGAATTCGTGCAAAAGGAACTATGTCCATTGTTGCAACCATCAATCCTATTACTTCCATGCACTGCGCTATGGAAGGACGAGGAACAGAATGAAGTACTTGACAAGAGCTTAGAAGTTTTGATTTTCTGACCTCTGTCAGAAAAATCCTCATTTCTAAGGAATCTATTATTGTTCCCAAGAAGGGAACTCTTGTTGACGGGGACAGAGAACTTTTTTCTTTGTTCACCTTCCATCCGTAAGATCTGAGAAAGGCTAGGACGATGTCCGTATGAGCCTTTGCTTTTGACAGGGACGACGCTTGAATCAGGATGTCGTCCAAGTAAGGTACTACTGCAATGTCCCTTGGTCTTAGAACCGCTAGAAGGGACCCTAGTACCTTTGTGAAAATCCTTGGAGCAGTGGCTAATCCAAATGGAAGTGCCATAAACTGGTAATGCTTGTCCAGAAAAGCGAACCTTAGGAACTGATGATGTTCCTTGTGGATAGGAATATGTAGGTACGCATACTTTAAATCCACGGTAGTCATAAATTGATTTTCCTGGATAGTAGGTAGGATCGTTCGAATAGTTTCCATTTTGAACGATGGTACCCTGAGAAATTTGTTTAGGATCTTTAGATCCAAAATTGGTCTGAATGTTCCCTCTTTTTTGGGAACTATGAACAGATTGGAATAAAATCCCATTCCTTGTTCTCTTATTGGAACTGGATGTATCACTCCCATCTTTAACAGGTCTTCTACACAATGTAAGAATGCCTGTCTCTTTATTTGGTTTGAAGATAATTGAGACCTGTGGAACCTTCCCCTTGGGGGTAGTTCCTTGAATTCCAGGAGATAACCTTGAGAAACTATTTCTAGCGCCCAAGGATCCTGAACATCTCTTGCCCAAGCCTGAGCAAAGAGAGAAAGTCTGCCCCCCACTAGATCCGGTCCCGGATCGGGGGCTATCCCTTCATGCTGTTTTGGTAGCAGTGGTAGGCTTCTTGGCCTGCTTACCCTTGTTCCAGCCTTGCATTGGTTTCCAGGCTGGTTTGGGTTGTGAAGTATTACCCTCTTGCTTAGAGGATACAGAATTAGAGACTGGTCCGTTTCTGCGAAAGGGTCGAAAATTAGGCTTATTATTAGCCTTAAAAGACCTATCCTGTGGGAGGGCGTGGCCCTTTCCCCCAGTGATGTCTGAAATAATCTCTTTCAAATCAGGTCCAAATAATGTTTTACCTTTGAAAGGAATGTTAAGCAATTTTGTCTTGGAAGACACATCCGCTGACCAAGACTTTAGCCAAAGCACTCTGCGCGCCACGACAGCAAACCCTGAATTTTTCGCCGCTAATCTAGCTAATTGCAAAGCGGCATCTAAAACAAAAGAGTTAGCCAATTTAAGTGCTTGAACTCTGTCCATAACCTCCTCATACGAAGATTCTTTACTGAGCGATTTTTCTAGTTCCTCGAACCAGAAACACGCTGCCGTAGTGACAGGAACAATGCATGAAATTGGTTGTAGAAGGTAACCTTGCTGTACAAAAATCTTTTTAAGCAAACCCTCTAATTTCTTATCCATAGGATCTTTGAAAGCACAACTATCTTCGATAGGAATAGTAGTGCGTTTGTTTAGAGTAGAAACCGCCCCCTCGACCTTGGGGACTGTCTGCCATAAGTCCTTTCTGGGGTCGACTATAGGAAATAATTTCTTAAATATAGGGGGGGGGAATAAAAGGTATGCCGGGCCTTTCCCACTCTTTATTTACTATGTCCGCCACCCGCTTGGGTATAGGAAAAGCGTCGGGGGGCACCGGAACCTCTAGGAACTTGTCCATCTTACATAATTTCTCTGGAATGACCAAATTGTCACAATCATCCAGAGTAGATAACACCTCCTTAAGCAGTGTGCGGAGATGTTCTAATTTAAATTTAAATGTCACAACATCAGGTTCAGCTTGATGAGAAATTTTTCCTGAATCTGAAATTTCTCCATCAGACAAAACCTCCCTCATGGCCCCTTGAGATTGGTGTGAGGGTATGTCAGAACAGTTATCATCAGCATCCTCTTGCTCTTCAGTGTTTTAAAACAGAGCAATCGCGCTTTCTCTGATAAGTAGGCATTTTGGATAAAAGATTTGCTATGGAGTTATCCATTACAGCCGTTAATTGTTGCATGGTAATAAGTATTGGCGCACTAGATGTACTAGGGGCCTCCTGTGTGGGCATAACTGGTGTAGACACAGTAGGGGATGATGTAGTATCATGTTTACTCCCCTCATTTGAGGAATCATCTTGGGCAATATCATTATCTGTTGCATTACTGTCCTTACTTTGTTTGGACACTATGGCACAATTATCACATAAATTTAAATGGGGAGACACATTGGCTTTCATACATATAGAACATAGCTTATCTGATGGTACAGACATGTTAAACAGGCTTAAACTTGTCAACAAAGCACAAAAAACGTTTTAAAATAAAACCGTTACTGTCACTTTAAATTTCAAACTGAAAACACTTTATTACTGAATATGTGAAAAAGTATGAAGGAATTGTTCAAAATTCACCAAAATTTCACCACAGTGTCTTAAAGCATTAAAAGTATTGCACACCAAATTTCAGAGCTTTAACCCTTAAATTAACGGAACCGGAGCCGTTTTTACATTTAACCCCTATACAGTCCCAGAATGAGGCTCTGTCTATAACTAGAAAGGCCCCCATCTGAAAAAGGTGTCCAACACAGTGCCTGCCGTTTTTCTAAACGTTCCCCAAGATTATAATACCAATAATTAGTTAGAATCTGCATAATATGCCTAGTAAAGCAATTGTTTTAGCCCAGAAAAAGGTCTACCAGTTTTTAAGCCCTTTTTGAAGCCCTTTATTCTTTTATGTTTAACTAAGAAAATGGCTTACCGGTCCCCATGAGGGGAAATGACAGCCTTCCAGCATTACATTGTCTTGTTAGAAATATGGCTAGTCATACCTTAAGCAGAAAAGACTGCTAACTGTTTCCCCCAACTGAAGTTACTTCATCTCAACAGTCCTGTGTGGAAACAGCAATCGATTTTAGTTACTGTCTGCTAAAAATCATCTTCCTCTTACAAACAGAAATCTTCATCCTTTTCTGTTTCAGAGTAAATAGTACATACCAGCACTATTTTAAAATAACAAACACTTGATAGAAGAATAAAACTACAAAAAACTCTTAACCATCTCCGTGGAGATGTTGCCTGTGCAACGGCAAAGAGAATGACTGGGGTGGGCGGAGCCTAGGAGGGATCATGTGACCAGCTTTGCTGGGACTCTTTGCCATTTCCTGTTGGGGAAGAGAATATCCCACAAGTAAGGATGACGCCGTGGACCGGACACACCAATGTTGGAGAAATATCTGTTTTTGTCCCCTAAATTCATAAATATTTTGTATAATACTAATGCTCAGCAGTCTCAAAGACCAAATGTTGTAATAGTCTATGTAATCAACTATATCATAGATGTAAAACAGAACCGTCTTTATTTTACTTAACCAGTCCATGGTACCTGTATGATTCATTCGGTTCCTTCCACTCTATCCCCCAGGGTGGTGTAGCTCCTTGCGAGGTGCAGCAATTTAGTACTTGTGCTAAGCCAATGCTTCTAAATAAACCTGAAGGGCAGCCACTACGCTGTGGGGAATCCTCTTCTCAAACACTCCAGTCCCTCTGTACATGTTGCAGATGCCATGCTGGTCACATTACAAAACGGCTAGGAGGAACAGCTCAACCCGGTATGGACACAATTATCCAGTTACAAATCACTACAGTAAAAACCACTAACAAGTTTTGTCCGTAGCCGTAATCATAGTTGTGCAGGCCACTAAAACATACTACAAAAACGCTAGCACAAAATAAAGTAAACTCTACTACTAGCTACAACAAATAAAAACATATACTACAACCCCATGTATAAAGATATGTAAAATCTCATATGATTAATATATGTCAATATCATTTACACCTAAACGTATATGAAAAATCAAAAAGAAATTAGTGTCATAGTCCCACATATTCAAAAGCCAAGCACTGTAAACCCTTTATTAAGGTATTGAGTAGTATATAATTCTACTGCAGACTAGATTATGTAACAGTTAATTATCTTGTAACATTAGACTCAAACATGGATACGAGGAGGAACATAGTGCTTATTCCAATGAAACAGACATTTTAACTCTGATTAATATAAGTAACATCAAAATCAACTGCTCTTCAGTGTTTTCAAAGAAGAAAAAAATGTTTACTGCCAATTGCTGCTTTTGGTATTTCATGATGTAGGGTGCACTATAAAATATCTCTGGGCCGCTTAGAATTTGCACGCAATCTGGTATTACAAGTCCATGGTAAAACAGAATAACCAGAGAATGCATGGCCCACATCCCTTTAGCATGCCCTATATATATATATACATATATATTAGACTTCTGAATTTGGATCCTTCGTTAGGATTCAAATGCGGACGTAAGCACTTTACAGCTCTTTTTCGAGTTGGATTGATTCTGGTGCAAGATCACCATCTTAAGATCTGGATTTGCACAGATCCTAACGTGGTGATCTTGCACCAGAATCAATCCTGCTCAAAAAAAGCGCCGAATAGCGCTTTCAAGACTAATATATATATATATATATACAACCCCAATTCCAAAAAAGTTGGACAGTGTGGAAAATGCAAAAACAAACAAGCAAACAAAAAGAGTCATTTGGAAATTCAATTCACCCTGTACTATATTGAAAACACACTATTAACACATTATTTGATGTTTTACTTTGTGAATTTAATGTATTTTTGAAAATACACACTCATTTCAAATCTGATGACTGCAACAAATTCCAAAAAAGACTGTTTACCACTGCGTAACATCACTTTTTCTTTTAATAACACTTATTAAGCGTTTGGGCACTGAAGACACCAGTTGGTTAAGTTTAGCAAGCAGAATTTTCCCCCATTCATCCATTATGCATGTCTTCAGCTGCACAACTGTACGGGGCCTTCGTTGCCTTATTTTGCGCTTCATAATGCGCCACACATTCTCAATCAGAGACAGGTCAGGACTTCAGGATCTTGAAAAAGGCTGTCCAGCCGAAACATGTTGATACCAGAGCACACCTGCACAGGATTTGAGAAGACAAAGTGAATACCAGCTATACCCAGTTGAAATATTCAAGTTCCCACTGAGTGGCATATATTTAACCGCAAAGATCACATTGATAACTAGAAATCCTTTTTTCTACTTATCCTACAAACTTTCTACTTATCCCAACAACCACATTTCAGCACCCAGATCGGTCACTGACCGACATCTAAGAAACCTGGGAACAACAGACCGGAAAGGCACGCAAAAATTCCACATCAGGAGGTTATCCAACAACCATACCATCGTGATCGGTCACTGACCGACAGACAAGCCACAGAATAGAAAAACCGGAGATACTTAAAAAACATCAGCAAACGGTTAGCACTTAACCGCAACGAAGATCCCACCAAGAAACCCTTAAGAGCGCGATCGGTCACTGACCGACAAAGGATAAGGTAACTGAGCGGCCACGACAACTACCCAAACACTTATATAAAAGAGAATTTTCTCGCAGCAAACAGATAAGCCCACCTAATAAGAGGAAACCAAAGCGGCATTTATTTAACCGCCAGCAGCTCATATAGAACTGCCACCACCTTGATCTTGAAACTTAATCAAAACACTGGCATAGCGGCGTTTATTTAACCGCAATTATCTCACAAAAGTGATATCAAACAGATACACTTCAAGGTACTAATTTGTATACTTATATTATAGTGTGATAAAAATTGCACCAACATACCTCTACATTTGATATATAGTTGCCTAAGATAAGATCTCAATTGCATAGCTGAACTTGAAACAAAGTATCCTATATGAACTATACAGCAACTATTGTTTTATCCACTATAAAATTGTATCTACAAACATTCTGTTAGAAATTACAACTTGTGATAAACCCAAAACTGTATAAATTATAAGATTTCAACGCTATTATTTTAATTTAATTTATTTTTTATATATTATGTACATTTTTATACATAGAGACATCGGTGTCATTTTTTAAACTTTGAAGGAATTGTAATAATTTTTGTTTAACTGTACTTTTAGCATCACTACTATTGGGTAAATTTACCATAATCAAATAAAGGATCATATTTATTTCTTAAATAGTTTCGACATCCATTTTTTTCCAAAAGAGAATATAAAATTAGGACTCATCAAAACATTAACATATATTGAGCCCACATATTATCACACATATTTACAGTAAGACACATTGGGAATAGCAACTTGTTTTGCGCCACCTACTACAACTAACTATAACTCTTTAAACTTTGGGATAAAGTTTACTTCAGTAGTATAAGTGTGCTAGATTCCCCACCAGCTAGACAGTCTAAACCTACCAAAACATTCAGGACTTCAGGCAGGCCATGCAATCATTCACACGCTCTGCTTACGCAACCATGCACTTGTAATCCGGGCAAAATGTGGTTTGGTGTTGTCTTGCTGGAAAAGGCAGGGACGTCCCTGGAAAAGACAATGTCTGGATGGCCGCATATGTTGCTCATAAATGTATACATATCTTTCTGCATTAATGGTGCCCTCACAGATGTGCAAGTTCCCCATGCCATGGGCACTGACACACACCCATACCATGACAGACGCTGTCTTTTGGACCTGACGCTGATAGCAGCTTGGATGGTCCTTTTCCTCTTTGGCCAGGAGAACACAACAGCTGTTTTTTCCAAAAATTATTTGAAATGTTGACTCGTCAGACCACAAAACACGATTCCACTGTGCTAATTTTAATCTCAGATGAGACAGAGCCCAGAGAAGTCAGTGGCGTTTCTGGACACTGTTGATGTATGGCTTCTGCTTTGCAAGGTAAATCCTTAACTTGCATCTGTGGATGCAGCAGCGAATGGTGTTGACCGACAAAGGTTTACCAAAGTATTCCTGAGCCCATGTCAGGTTATCCATTACAGAATCATGACGGTTTTTGAGACAGTGACGCCTGAGAGATCAGAGATCACGTGCATTCAGAAGTGGTTTTCGGCCTTGCTCTTTACGCACTGAGATTTGACCGGATTCCTTGAATCTTTTAATTATATTGTGCACTGTAGAAGGTGAAATGCCCAAAATCCTAGCTATTTGTCTTTGGGGAATGTTATTCTCAAAGTGTTGGATTATTCGCTGATGCATCTGTTGGCAGATTGGCGAGCCTCAACCCATCCTTGCTCTTGAAGGACTAGGCCTTTATTGAAGGCACCTTATATAATATGATTACATGATTGCCTCACCTGTTTCATATCACCTTCTTATTTCAACTTGTCACATCACTATTAGTCCTAAATTGCCCCTGTCCCAACTTTTTCAGAACGTGTTGCAGTCATCAAATTTAAAATGCGTGTATAGAAAAAAACTGTGAGACATTGGTACGATATGATAGCCCTAGAGAATTAAAAAGAAAATAAACATGTACCCAATCGGCTTAAAATGTCAAAAACTTGCATTTTTGAACTAGAAGAGGTGGAACTACATACTGATTGGGAAGAAGTTTTAGGTGAGTGCTCCACAAAATTAATTAACATTGCAATTAAATATAGGGACAAAAAAGTTAAAACATTAACAGAACAAATAGATGAGATTCAGGAAGAGTTGGAGAAATGAGGAGCTAGTGAACACTAAGGAATTAGATGAGAGAAATAGGCAGTCTATAGCAGCATATGAAGCAGAGGTCATTAAAATCAAAAAGAAGAAACTGAATAATGCCTTTACACTTGCTAATACAACTACCGTGGAACCTATCCAAAAACTAGGTACTAGTGAAACAGTAGAAATGGAAGAGAGGTAAAAAAAACTTCCATATTAATGGCCAACCTAGATTTAAACTTAACAAAAAGAAAGGATTTAAGAATGATCATATAAAATTTAATAAGCAAAACAAAAAGGTAAATTACAACACACATGGTAAGGAAAATGTATATACTTATACTAAAAGTGATATAGACACAAATCATTTCCGGGGAGGTTCTAATAGTAACTTCAATAAAAATAAAAATAAGGGTAATCACCCATATAACTATACCCCAAAAAATCAAGGTACTTCACAGTTTAACACGGGAACAAGAAGTGATTCAAATAGAGATTATACCCACACTGGGATAGATAGTAGATGAAACGAACAGGACATTTACCAGACAAGAATATATCAACATCCCAATAAAAATAAAAATAGAAATGAAGGGGTATCTTATGATAATATGGGTGTGAGGCCAAAATTCCCTAACTGGCTAAACATGAATAAAAACCAACATAAAAGTACTGGAAATTATTTTAAACCAAGTAGAGAACTACATCAAGAATCTTCTTTTTCTTCTTTTTTAGGGGTGTGCAACTCTCCTATGGGGAGAAATCCCAAAAGGGGAGAAAGAGAAGAGGATGCAGAGGAGGAGTGGGACTCCAACTAAAAAAAAAATAAAAGGGAGAGAATGGCAATAATAAAAGAATATGGCCAAAAAATATTTAATATAAGTACAAGAATTCTGAATAAAGTAGAGGAGGTGTCCTCGAGAAGGGTCTCTCTTTTGCACCCACTAATAATCCAAGGGATTTTGAATTGTTCATAGATCTCGAGAAATTCTCTAGAAAACTCACCCTAAAGAGGTTTCATGCCAGTAAGGATAAGCCGAACTTGGTAGCAGTTGTTGAGGACCCATCACTACAAACATTTGTTTGATGAGTCTTTTACACTTGATTCACTTCTAACACTTGAAAGAGAGAGTGAGGAGGCCAACGTGACTGAAAATACTCAGAATGTTGTAGACATTTTAGAAGAACTAGAGTTAGAAGCAACAGACCTGAAGATTAATCATACAGGTCTCAAACCCAATTCAACTTTTTTCCCATTGCAAGCTCAAGGTAATTTTATACCTGTTTTCAATAAACTAGTGCTAAAGGATCTGGAACTTATTTGTACAAACAAAATAAGTAACAGAAAATATAACCTCAGTTTTAATGAGAAAAAAGCTCTGACTAGTCTACAAAATGATAATAATCTAGTTATCCGTGGAGCGTATAAAGGGGAAGGAGTAGTCCTACAAGATAGCGCTGACTACCTCAAAGAAGCTTATCGTTTATTGGGTGATTCCCACACATATGTTAAACTTAAAGTAATCCAACTAAGGTCTTTAAGGAACAATATGATGATTTGATTTGTACAGCAAAAGAACAGGGAATTCTTGATAAATCAGAGTTTGAATTTTTGAAGGTGGTGGAGCCGAGAATTGCGGTTTTCTACCACCTTCCTAAAATTCATAAAAAGCTGGAACACCCCCCCCGGACGCCCAATTGTGTCCGGGATTGGTTCTCACACTACAAAGTTGTCCCAATTTGTTTATACTATATTAAAACCTATAGTTCCATGTCTCCAATCATATATTAGAGATTCCACAGGCATCATTAATCAACTCTCCAGATGTATATGGACAGATGAGTATATGTGGGTAACATTAGATGTCTCCTCTTTGTATACGTGCATACCCCATGATTTAGACCAAACAGCAATTGAATATTATTTCAGAAGAACTGGCTATATAGATATTTCACAAAGAGCATTTATTTTACGAAGTATTGATTTTATTTTAAAAAAAAATTACTTCTTGTTTGAGGGAGAATTTTTCCTTCAAACAAACGGTACCGCGATGGGGACAAAATTTGCCCCCAATTTCGCAAACTTATACATGGGGTGGTGGGAGGATTTATACATTTTTGCAGAAAATCCCTTTTCAGACAAAATTGTGAGGTGGTTTCGATTTATTGATGACATCTTGATTATTTGGAAAGGAACAACAGATGAAGTCAAAGATCTTGTGACGTATGTAAATCGAAACCTCCTCAATCTAAAATTTAGACATGTGCGGTTCGTTTCGGATTAATTCGGAAATTCGGTAAATTCGGTAAATTCGGAGATTCGGATCGATTCGGATTTCCGAATTAAAATACTTCCGAATCTACCGAATGAATCCGAAATAGCTGCCGTATCTCCGAATAAATCCGAATTAGCTCGTTAAAATTCGGCATTTCCCCATAGGAAACAATGGGAGTTTCGGCTGAAAAAAACTAACACCGCAGCCCCATTGTTTCCTATGGGGAAACACTAAGTCTGCACCTAACACCCTAACATGTACCCCGAGTCTCTAAACACCCCTAATCTAACACTTATTAACCCCTAATCTGCTGCCTCCGCTATCGCTGACACCTGCATTATTTTATTAACCCCTAATCTGCCGACCGAATATCGCCGCCACCTACATTATAACTATTAACCCCTAATCTGATGTCCCTAACACCGCCGACCCCTACATTATAGTTATTAACCCCTAATCTGCCCCCCCAACGTCGCCGCAATCTAACTACAAGTATTAACCCCTAATCTGCCGACCCGATATCGCCGCCGCCTACATTATAGCTATTAACCCCTAATCTGCTGTCCCTAACACCGCCGACCCCTACATTATAGTTATTAACCCCTAATCTGCCCCCCCCAACGTCGCCGCAATCCTAACTACAAGTATTAACCCCTAATCTGCCGACCCGATATCGCCGCCGCCTACATTATAGCTATTAACCCCTAATCTGCTGTCCCTAACACCGCCGACCCCTACATTATAGTTATTAACCCCTAATCTGCCTCCCCCCAACGTCGCCACAATCTAACTACAAGTATTAACCCCTAATCTGCCGACCGCAAATCGCTGCCACTATAATAAATGTATTAACCCCTAAACCGCCGCACTCCCGCCTCGCAAACACTATAATACATTTTATTAACCCCTAATCTGCCCTCCCTAACATCGCCACCACCTACCTACAATTATTAACCCCTAATCTCCAACCCCCATCGTCGCCGCTACTATAATAAGGTTATTAACCCCTAAACCTAAGTCTAACCCTAACACTAACACCCCCTAACTTAAATATAATTTAAATAAAACGAAATAAGTTTACTATAGTTAAATAAATGAATCCTATTTAAAACTAAATACTTACCTGTAAAATAAACCCTAAGATAGCTGCAATATAACTAATAGTTACATTGTAGCTATTTTAGGATTTATTTTTATTTTACAGGCAACTTTGTATTTATTTTAACTAGGTACAATAGTTATTAAATAGTTAATAACTATTTAATAACTACCTAGCTAAAATAAATACAAATTTACCTGTAAAATAAATCCTAACCTAAGTTACACTAACACCTAACACTACACTATCATTAAATTAATTAAATAAATGACTCATATTTAAAACAAAATACTTACCTGTAAAATAAACCCTAATATAGCTGCAATATAACTAATAGTTACATTGTAGCTATTTTAGCATTTATATTTATTTTACAGGCAACTTTGTATTTATTTTAACTAGGTACAAAAGCTATTAAATAGTTATTGACTAATTAATAGCTACCTAGTTAAAATAATTACAAAATTACCTGTAAAATAAATCCTAACCTAAGTTACAATTAAACCTAACACTACACTGTCATTAAATAAATTAACTACAAGTACCTACAATTATATACAATTAAATAAACTAAAGTACAAAACCCCCCCCACTAAATTACAAAAAAAAACAAACACTAAATTACAAAAAATAAAAAAATATTACAAGAATTTTAAACTAATTACACCTAATCTAAGCCCCCTAATAAAATAACAAAGCCCCCCAAAATAAAAAAAAAATGCCCTACCCTATACTAAATTACAAAAGTTAACAGCTCTATTACCTTACCAGCCCTGAACAGGGCCCTTTGCGGGGCATGCCCCAAAGAAACAGCTCTTTTGCCTGTAAAAAAAAAACACAATCCCCCCCCCACATTACAACCCACCACCCACATACCCCTACTCTAACCCAAACCCCCCTTAAATAAACCTAACACTACCCCCCTGAAGATCTCCCTACCTTGAGTCGTGTTCACCCCAGCCGGGCCGAAGTCTTCATCCGATGGGGCAGAAGAGGACATCCAGACCGGCAGAAGTCTTCATCCAAGCGGGGCAAGAAGAGGTCTTCCATCCATCATACAAGTACCAAAATACAAACAAACACTAAATTAGCAAAAATAATAAAATATTACAATAATTTTAAACTAATTACACCTAATCTAAGCCCCCCTACTAGCTATTAATATAGCTTCAATATAACTAATAGTTACATTGTAGCTATTTTAGGATTTATATGTATTTTACAGGCAACTTTGTATTTATTTTAACTAGGTACAATAGCTATTAAATAGTTAATAACTATTTAATAACTACCTAGCTAAAATAAATACAAATTTACCTGTAAAATAAATCATAACCTAAGTTACAATTACACCTAACACTACACTATCATTAAATTAACTAAATAAATGAATCCTATATAAAACTAAAGACTTACCTGTAAAATAAACCCTAATATAGCTGCAATATAACTAATAGTTACATTGTAGCTATTTTAGCATTTATATTTATTGTACAGGCAACTTTGTATTCATTTTAACTAGGTTCAATAGCTATTAAATAGATATTGACTATTTAATAGCTACCTAGTTAAAATAATTACAAAATTACCTGTAAAATAAATCCTAACCTAAGTTACAATTAAACCTAACACTACACTATCATTAAATAAATTAACTACAAGTACCTACAATTAAATACAATTAAAAAAACTAAACTAAAGTACAAACCCCCCCCCACTAAATTACAAAAAATAAAAAAATATTACAAGAATTTTAAACTAATTACACCTAATCTAAGCCCCCTAATAAAATAACAAAGCCCCCCAAAATAAAAAAATGCCCTAACCTATACTAAATTACAAAAGTTAACAGCTCTATTACCTTACCAGCCCTGAACAGGGCCCACATACCCCTACTCTAACCCAAACCCCCCTTAAATAAACCTAACACTACCCCCCCTGAAGATCTCCCTACCTTGAGTCGTGTTCACCCAGCCGGGCCGAAGTCTTCATCCGATGGGGCAGAAGAGGACATCCAGACCGGCAGAAGTCTTCATCCAAGCGGGGCAAGAAGAGGTCTTCCATCCATCAGAAAAGTACAAAAAAACAAACAAACACTAAATTAGCAAAAATAATAAAATATTACAATAATTTTAAACTAATTACACCTAATCTAAGCCCCCTACTAGCTATTAATATAGCTACAATATAACTAATAGTTACATTGTAGCTATTTTAGGATTTATATTTATTTTACAGGCAACTTTGTATTTATTTTAACTAGGTACAATAGCTATTAAATAGTTAATAACTACCTAGCTAAAATAAATACAAATTTACCTGTAAAATAAACCCTAACCTAAGTTACAATTACACCTAACACTACACTGTCATTAAATTAACTAAATAAATTAATCCTATATAAAACTAAATACTTACCTGTAAAATAAACCCTAATATAGCTACAATATAACTAATAGTTACATTGTAGCTATTTTAGCATTTATATTTATTTTACAGGCAACTTTGTATTTATTTTAACTAGGTACAATAGCTATTAAATAGTTATTGACTAATTAATAGCTACCTAGTTAAAATAATTACAAAATTACCTGTAAAATAAATCCTAACCCTAAGTTACTATTAAACCTAACACTACACTATCATTAAATAAATTAACTACAAGTACCTACAATTAAATACATGAAATAAACTAAACTAAAGTACAAAAAAAACAAACACTAAATTACAAAAAATAAAAAAAATTACAAGAATTTTAAACTAATTACACCTAATCTAAGCCCCCTAATAAAATAACAAAGCCCCCCAAAATAAAAAATGCCCTACCCTATACTAAATTACAAAAGTAATCAGCTCTATTACCTTACCAGCCCTTAAAAGGGCCTTTTGCGGGGGCATGCCCCAAAGAAAACAGCTCTTTTGCCTGTAAAAAAAAAACTTAATACCCCCCCCCCCACATTACAACCCACCACCCACATACCCCTACTCTAACCCAAACCCCCCTTAAATAAACCTAACACTACCCCTCTGAAGATCTCCCTACCTTGAGTCGTGTTCACCCAGCCGGGCCGAAGTCTTCATCCGATGGGGCAGAAGAGGACATCCAGACCGGCAGAAGTCTTCATCCAAGCGGGGCAAGAAGAGGTCTTCCATCCATCATACAAGTACCAAAATACAAACAAACACTAAATTAGCAAAAATAATAAAATATTACAATAATTTTAAACTAATTACACCTAATCTAAGCCCCCTACTAGCTATTAATATAGCTTCAATATAACTAATAGTTACATTGTAGCTATTTTAGGATTTATATGTATTTTACAGGCAACTTTGTATTTATTTTAACTAGGTACAATAGCTATTAAATAGTTAATAACTATTTAATAACTACCTAGCTAAAATAAATACAAATTTACCTGTAAAATAAATCATAACCTAAGTTACAATTACACCTAACACTACACTATCATTAAATTAACTAAATAAATGAA
Organism: Bombina bombina; assembly: GCF_027579735.1. NCBI lineage: Eukaryota > Metazoa > Chordata > Amphibia > Anura > Bombinatoridae > Bombina > Bombina bombina. The sequence goes on from NC_069502.1 coordinate 165,655,634, forward strand.
TCCTATATAAAACTAAAGACTTACCTGTAAAATAAACCCTAATATAGCTGCAATATAACTAATAGTTACATTGTAGCTATTTTAGCATTTATATTTATTGTACAGGCAACTTTGTATTCATTTTAACTAGGTTCAATAGCTATTAAATAGATATTGACTATTTAATAGCTACCTAGTTAAAATAATTACAAAATTACCTGTAAAATAAATCCTAACCTAAGTTACAATTAAACCTAACACTACACTATCATTAAATAAATTAACTACAAGTACCTACAATTAAATACAATTAAAAAAACTAAACTAAAGTACAAACCCCCCCCCACTAAATTACAAAAAATAAAAAAATATTACAAGAATTTTAAACTAATTACACCTAATCTAAGCCCCCTAATAAAATAACAAAGCCCCCCAAAATAAAAAAAATGCCCTAACCTATACTAAATTACAAAAGTTAACAGCTCTATTACCTTACCAGCCCTGAACAGGGCCCTTTGCGGGGCATGCCCCAAAGAAAACAGCTCTTTTGCCTGTAAAAAAAAAACACAATCCCCCCCCCACATTACAACCCACCACCCACATACCCCTACTCTAACCCAAACCCCCCCTTAAATAAACCTAACACTACCCCCCTGAAGATCTCCCTACCTTGAGTCGTGTTCACCCAGCCGGGCCGAAGTCTTCATCCGATGGGGCAGAAGAGGACATCCAGACCGGCAGAAGTCTTCATCCAAGCGGGGCAAGAAGAGGTCTTCCATCCATCAGAAAAGTACAAAAAAACAAACAAACACTAAATTAGCAAAAATAATAAAATATTACAATAATTTTAAACTAATTACACCTAATCTAAGCCCCCTACTAGCTATTAATATAGCTACAATATAACTAATAGTTACATTGTAGCTATTTTAGGATTTATATTTATTTTACAGGCAACTTTGTATTTATTTTAACTAGGTACAATAGCTATTAAATAGTTAATAACTACCTAGCTAAAATAAATACAAATTTACCTGTAAAATAAACCCTAACCTAAGTTACAATTACACCTAACACTACACTGTCATTAAATTAACTAAATAAATTAATCCTATATAAAACTAAATACTTACCTGTAAAATAAACCCTAATATAGCTACAATATAACTAATAGTTACATTGTAGCTATTTTAGCATTTATATTTATTTTACAGGCAACTTTGTATTTATTTTAACTAGGTACAATAGCTATTAAATAGTTAATAACTACCTAGCTAAAATAAATACAAATTTACCTGTAAAATAAACCCTAACCTAAGTTACAATTACACCTAACACTACACTGTCATTAAATTAACTAAATAAATTAATCCTATATAAAACTAAATACTTACCTGTAAAATAAACCCTAATATAGCTACAATATAACTAATAGTTACATTGTAGCTATTTTAGCATTTATATTTATTTTACAGGCAACTTTGTATTTATTTTAACTAGGTACAATAGCTATTAAATAGTTATTGACTAATTAATAGCTACCTAGTTAAAATAATTACAAAATTACCTGTAAAATAAATCCTAACCTAAGTTACTATTAAACCTAACACTACACTATCATTAAATAAATTAACTACAAGTACCTACAATTAAATACAATGAATAAACTAAACTAAAGTACAAAAAAAACAAACACTAAATTACAAAAAATAAAAAAAATTACAAGAATTTTAAACTAATTACACCTAATCTAAGCCCCCTAATAAAATAACAAAGCCCCCCAAAATAAAAAAATGCCCTACCCTATACTAAATTACAAAAGTAATCAGCTCTATTACCTTACCAGCCCTTAAAAGGGCCTTTTGCGGGGGCATGCCCCAAAGAAAACAGCTCTTTTGCCTGTAAAAAAAAAACTTAATACCCCCCCCCCACATTACAACCCACCACCCACATACCCCTACTCTAACCCAAACCCCCCTTAAATAAACCTAACACTACCCCTCTGAAGATCTCCCTACCTTGAGTCGTGTTCACCCAGCCGGGCCGAAGTCTTCATCCGATGGGGCAGAAGAGGACATCCAGACCGGCAGAAGTCTTCATCCAAGCGGGGCAAGAAGAGGTCTTCCATCCATCATACAAGTACCAAAATACAAACAAACACTAAATTACCAAAAATAATAAAATATTACAATAATTTTAAACTAATTACACCTAATCTAAGCCCCCCTACTAGCTATTAATATAGCTTCAATATAACTAATAGTTACATTGTAGCTATTTTAGGATTTATATGTATTTTACAGGCAACTTTGTATTTATTTTAACTAGGTACAATAGTTATTAAATAGTTAATAACTATTTAATAACTACCTAGCTAAAATAAATACAAATTTACCTGTAAAATAAATCATAACCTAAGTTACAATTACACCTAACACTACACTATCATTAAATTAACTAAATAAATGAATCCTATATAAAACTAAAGACTTACCTGTAAAATAAACCCTAATATAGCTGCAATATAACTAATAGTTACATTGTAGCTATTTTAGCATTTATATTTATTGTACAGGCAACTTTGTATTCATTTTAACTAGGTTCAATAGCTATTAAATAGATATTGACTATTTAATAGCTACCTAGTTAAAATAATTACAAAATTACCTGTAAATAAATCCTAACCTAAGTTACAATTAAACCTAACACTACACTATCATTAAATAAATTAACTACAAGTACCTACAATTAAATACAATTAAAAAAACTAAACTAAAGTACAAACCCCCCCCCCACTAAATTACAAAAAATAAAAAAATATTACAAGAATTTTAAACTAATTACACCTAATCTAAGCCCCCTAATAAAATAACAAAGCCCCCCAAAATAAAAAAAATGCCCTAACCTATACTAAATTACAAAAGTTAACAGCTCTATTACCTTACCAGCCCTGAACAGGGCCCTTTGCGGGGCATGCCCCAAAGAAAACAGCTCTTTTGCCTGTAAAAAAAAAACACAATCCCCCCCCCACATTACAACCCACCACCCACATACCCCTACTCTAACCCAAACCCCCCTTAAATAAACCTAACACTACCCCCCTGAAGATCTCCCTACCTTGAGTCGTGTTCACCCAGCCGGGCCGAAGTCTTCATCCGATGGGGCAGAAGAGGACATCCAGACCGGCAGAAGTCTTCATCCAAGCGGGGCAAGAAGAGGTCTTCCATCCATCAGAAAAGTACAAAAAAACAAACAAACACTAAATTAGCAAAAATAATAAAATATTACAATAATTTTAAACTAATTACACCTAATCTAAGCCCCCTACTAGCTATTAATATAGCTACAATATAACTAATAGTTACATTGTAGCTATTTTAGGATTTATATTTATTTTACAGGCAACTTTGTATTTATTTTAACTAGGTACAATAGCTATTAAATAGTTAATAACTACCTAGCTAAAATAAATACAAATTTACCTGTAAAATAAACCCTAACCTAAGTTACAATTACACCTAACACTACACTGTCATTAAATTAACTAAATAAATTAATCCTATATAAAACTAAATACTTACCTGTAAAATAAACCCTAATATAGCTACAATATAACTAATAGTTACATTGTAGCTATTTTAGCATTTATATTTATTTTACAGGCAACTTTGTATTTATTTTAACTAGGTACAATAGCTATTAAATAGTTATTGACTAATTAATAGCTACCTAGTTAAAATAATTACAAAATTACCTGTAAAATAAATCCTAACCTAAGTTACTATTAAACCTAACACTACACTATCATTAAATAAATTAACTACAAGTACCTACAATTAAATACAATGAAATAAACTAAACTAAAGTACAAAAAAAACAAACACTAAATTACAAAAAATAAAAAAAATTACAAGAATTTTAAACTAATTACACCTAATCTAAGCCCCCTAATAAAATAACAAAGCCCCCCAAAATAAAAAAATGCCCTACCCTATACTAAATTACAAAAGTAATCAGCTCTATTACCTTACCAGCCCTTAAAAGGGCCTTTTGCGGGGGCATGCCCCAAAGAAAACAGCTCTTTTGCCTGTAAAAAAAAAACTTAATACCCCCCCCCCACATTACAACCCACCACCCACATACCCCTACTCTAACCCAAACCCCCCTTAAATAAACCTAACACTACCCCCCTGAAGATCTCTCTACCGTATCTTCACCCAGCGGGCTGAAGTCTTCATCCGATCGGGCAGAAGAGGACATCCAGACCGGCAGAAGTCTTCATCCAAGCGGGGCAAGAAGAGGTCTTCCATCCATCAGAAGTCTTGATCCAGGCGGCATCTTCTCTGTTCATCCATCTGGAGCGGAGCGGCAGCATCCTGAAGACATCCCACGCAGAGCATCCTCTTCTTTCTTGATCCGACGACTAGGTGACTGTACCTTTAAGTGACGTCATCCAAGATGGCGTCCCTTGAATTCCGATTGGCTGATAGGATTCTCTGCGTGGGATGTCTTCAGGATGCTGCCGCTCCGCTCCGGATGGATGAACAGAGAAGATGCCGCCTGGATCAAGACTTCTGATGGATGGAAGACCTCTTCTTGCCCCGCTTGGATGAAGACTTCTGCCGGTCTGGATGTCCTCTTCTGCCCCATCGGATGAAGACTTCGGCCCGCTGGGTGAAGACACGGTAGAGAGAGATCTTCAGGGTGGTAGTGTTAGGTTTATTTAATGGGGGTTTGGGTTAGAGTAGGGGTATGTGGGTGGTGGGTTGTAATGTGGGGGGGGTATTGTGTTTTTTTTTACAGGCAAAAGAGCTGTTTTCTTTGGGGCATGCCCCCGCAAAAGGCCCTTTTAAGGGCTGGTAAGGTAATAGAGCTGATTACTTTTGTAATTTAGTATAGGGTAGGGCATTTTTTTATTTTGGGGGGCTTTGTTATTTTATTAGGGGGCTTAGATTAGGTGTAATTAGTTTAAAATTCTTGTAATTTTTTTATTTTTTGTAATTTAGTGTTTTTTTTTTTGTACTTTAGTTTAGTTTATTTCATTGTATTTAATTGTAGGTACTTGTAGTTAATTTATTTAATGATAGTGTAGTGTTAGGTTTAATAGTAACTTAGGTTAGGATTTATTTTACAGGTAATTTTGTAATTATTTTAACTAGGTAGCTATTAAACAGTAAATATCTATTTAATAGCTATTGTACCTAGTTAAAATAAATCCAAAGTTGCCTGTAAAATAAATATAAATGCTAAAATAGCTACAATGTAACTATTAGTTATATTGTAGCTATATTAGGGTTTATTTTACAGGTAAGTATTTAGTTTTATATAGGATTAATTTATTTAGTTAATTTAATGACAGTGTAGTGTTAGGTGTAATTGTAACTTAGGTTAGGGTTTATTTTACAGGTAAATTTGTATTTATTTTAGCTGGGTAGTTATTAACTATTTAATAGCTATTGTACCTAGTTAAAATAAATACAAAGTTGCCTGTAAAATAAATATAAATCCTAAAATAGCTACAATGTAACTATTAGTTATATTGAAGCTATATTAATAGCTAGTAGGGGGCTTAGATTAGGTGTAATTAGTTTAAAATTATTGTAATATTTTATTATTTTTGCTAATTTAGTGTTTGTTTGTTTTTTTTTGTACTTTTCTGATGGATGGAAGACCTCTTCTTGCCCCGCTTGGATGAAGACTTCTGCCGGTCTGGATGTCCTCTTCTGCCCCATCGGATGAAGACTTCGGCCCGGCTGGGTGAACACGACTCAAGGTAGGGAGATCTTCAGGGGGGTAGTGTTAGGTTTATTTAAGGGGGGTTTGGGTTAGAGTAGGGGTATGTGGGTGGTGGGTTGTAATGTGGGGGGGGGTATTGTGTTTTTTTTTACAGGCAAAAGAGCTGTTTTCTTTGGGGCATGCCCCGCAAAAGGCCCTGTTCAGGGCTGGTAAGGTAATAGAGCTGTTAACTTTTGTAATTTAGTATAGGGTAGGGCATTTTTTTTTATTTTGGGGGGCTTTGTTATTTTATTAGGGGGCTTAGATTAGGTGTAATTAGTTTAAAATTCTTGTAATATTTTTTTATTTTTTGTAATTTAGTGGGGGGTTTTTGTACTTTAGTTTAGTTTTTTAATTGTATTTAATTGTAGGTACTTGTAGTTAATTTATTTAATGATAGTGTAGTGTTAGGTTTAATTGTAACTTAGGTTAGGATTTATTTTACAGGTAATTTTGTAATTATTTTAACTAGGTAGCTATTAAATAGTCAATATCTATTTAATAGCTATTGAACCTAGTTAAAATAAATACAAAGTTGCCTGTACAATAAATATAAATGCTAAAATAGCTACAATGTAACTATTAGTTATATTGCAGCTATATTAGGGTTTATTTTACAGGTAAGTCTTTAGTTTTATATAGGATTCATTTATTTAGTTAATTTAATGATAGTGTAGTGTTAGGTGTAATTGTAACTTAGGTTATGATTTATTTTACAGGTAAATTTGTATTTATTTTAGCTAGGTAGTTATTAAATAGTTATTAACTATTTAATAGCTATTGTACCTAGTTAAAATAAATACAAAGTTGCCTGTAAAATAAATATAAATCCTAAAATAGCTACAATGTAACTATTAGTTATATTGAAGCTATATTAATAGCTAGTAGGGGGCTTAGATTAGGTGTAATTAGTTTAAAATTATTGTAATATTTTATTATTTTTTGTAATTTAGTGTTTGTTTGTATTTTGGTACTTGTATGATGGATGGAAGACCTCTTCTTGCCCCGCTTGGATGAAGACTTCTGCCGGTCTGGATGTCCTCTTCTGCCCCATCGGATGAAGACTTCGGCTCGGCTGGGTGAACACGACTCAAGGTAGGGAGATCTTCAGGGGGGTAGTGTTAGGTTTATTTAAGGGGGGTTTGGGTTAGAGTAGGGGTATGTGGGTTGTAATGTGGGGGGGGGGATTGTGTTTTTTTTTTTACAGGCAAAAGAGCTGTTTTCTTTGGGGCATGCCCCGCAAAGGGCCCTGTTCAGGGCTGGTAAGGTAATAGAGCTGTTAACTTTTGTAATTTAGTATAGGGTAGGGCATTTTTTATTTTGGGGGGCTTTGTTATTTTATTAGGGGGCTTCGATTAGGTGTAATTAGTTTAAAATTCTTGTAATATTTTTTTATTTTTTGTAATTTAGTGTTTGTTTTTTTTGTAATTTAGTGGGGGGTTTTGTACTTTAGTTTATTTAATTGTAGATAATTGTAGGTACTTGTAGTTAATTTATTTAATGACAGTGTAGTGTTAGGTTTAATTGTAACTTAGGTTAGGATTTATTTTACAGGTAATTTTGTAATTATTTTAACTAGGTAGCTATTAATTAGTCAATAACTATTTAATAGCTTTTGTACCTAGTTAAAATAAATACAAAGTTGCCTGTAAAATAAATATAAATGCTAAAATAGCTACAATGTAACTATTAGTTATATTGCAGCTATATTAGGGTTTATTTTACAGGTAAGTATTTTGTTTTAAATATGATTAATTTATTTAGTTAATTTAATGATAGTGTAGTGTTAGGTGTTAGTGTAACTTAGGTTAGGATTTATTTTACAGGTAAATTTGTATTTATTTTAGCTAGGTAGTTATTAAATAGTTATTAACTATTTAATAACTATTGTACCTAGTTAAAATAAATACAAAGATGCCTGTAAAATAAATATAAATGCTAAAATAGCTACAATGTAACTATTAGTTATATTGCAGCTATCTTAGGGTTTATTTTACAGGTAAGTCTTTAGTTTTAAATAGGATTCATTTATTTAACTATAGTAAACTTATTTCGTTTTATTTAAATTATATTTAAGTTAGGGGGTGTTAGTGTTAGGGTTAGACTTAGGTTTAGGGGTTAATAACCTTATTATAGTAGCGGCGACGTTGGGGGCGGGAGATTAGGGATTAATAATTGTAGGTAGGTGGCGGCGATGTTAGGGAGGGCAGATTAGGGGTTAATAAAATGTATTATAGTGTTTGCGAGGCGGGAGTGCGGCGGTTTAGGGGTTAATACATTTATTATAGTGGCGGCGATTTGCGGTCGGCAGATTAGGGGTTAATACTTGTAGTTAGATTGTGGCGACGTTGGGGGGAGGCAGATTAGGGGTTAATAACTATAATTTAGGGGTCGGCGGTGTTAGGGACAGCAGATTAGGGGTTAATAGCTATAATGTAGGCGGCGGCGATATCGGGTCGGCAGATTAGGGGTTAATACTTGTAGTTAGATTGCGGCGACGTTGGGGGGGGGCAGATTAGGGGTTAATAACTATAATGTAGGGGTCGGCGGTGTTAGGGACAGCAGATTAGGGGTTAATAGTTATAATGTAGGCGGCGGCGATATCGGGTCGGCAGATTAGGGGTTAATACTTGTAGTTAGATTGCGGCGACGTTGGGGGAGGCAGATTAGGGGTTAATAACTATAATGTAGGGGTCGGCGGTGTTAGGGACAGCAGATTAGGGGTTAATAGCTATAATGTAGGCGGCGGCGATATCGGGTCGGCAGATTAGGGGTTAATACTTGTAGTTAGATTGCGGCGACGTTGGGGGAGGCAGATTAGGGGTTAATAACTATAATGTAGGGGTCGGCGGTGTTAGGGACAGCAGATTAGGGGTTAATAGCTATAATGTAGGCGGCGGCGATATCCGATCGGCAGATTAGGGGTTAAATAATGTTATTATAGGGTTTGCGATGTGGGGGGGGCCTCGGTTTAGTGGTTCATAGGTAGTTTATGGGTGTTAGTGACTTAGTGTACTAAATGGGTGTTAGTGTACTAAAAACATACCGAATTTCGGAACGGAATAGAACCGAATTCAGCCGAATCCGAATAAATCCGAAACGAATTTATTCGGATCCGAATAAATCCAAAACGAATTTATTCAAATTTTGCCGAATCCGATTCGATCCGAAACGAAATTCGAAAAGTCCGAATCGATCCGAACCGAAAACGAACCGAATTTTTTTAGGGGTGCACATGTCTACTAAAATTCACTGAGTCCCACAATGCTGACCATATCACTTTTTTTAGATTTATCTTTAACTCATAGAGGGGACCAAATTATTACTGGCCTTTTTAGAAAGGCAACTGATACAAATGCCTATTTACATGCTAAGAGTGGACACCACCAAAAATGGATTCGGAACATTACATTTGGACAGTTCCAAAGGGATAGAAGAAACTGTACGGATATAGTGACTTATGAAAGAGAATCTGAGGTATTAAAGAAAAGGTTCCTAAGTAAAGGCTATGAACCAAAATTAGTTCAAAATGCATACACCAGAGCAAAAAATCTAGACAGAAGGACACTACTCAGCTCTGAAAATAAGAAACACAAAAATAAAAAGTCTGAGAATTAACCTCTATTCATAATGAAATTTAATAGAGCTTCAAGACAGATAGAGAGTACTTTCAAAAAACATTGGCCAATTTTATTGCAGGATCCTATCCTAAAATAAGTATTATCAGAGAGACCACAGGTAGTATTTAAGAAAAATCAAAACCTGAAAAATATTTTGGCCCCCAGTAAACTACGAGAAAAGTGTGAAACAGAAAAACTGGTTACAAAATAAGTCTACTGGTTTTTTTAGATGTGGGAGGAAAAATTGTTTAAGTTGCATGCACATAGATAAAGAAAATTCTGACTTTAAATCCCTTAGGGATAATAAGGTATATCCTATTGAGGAATCTATAAATTGCAAGAGTACACATGTAGTGTACCATCTCTCTTGTTCATGTGGGAAAATATATATTGGGAGAACAAAGAGAAGCTTAAAGACGCGCTTCCGGGAACATCTGGTTAATATAGATAAAGGGGTTTTGTCCCATGGAGTCTCAGCTCACTTTACCAAAGTCCATAATAAGGATCCCAGCAGTCTTAAAGTTAAGGCAATAGAAAGAGTAAAACTAGACTTAAGAGGGGGTAATAGACTCCTTGCTCTACGACGCAGGGAGACATATTGTATCAGAACCCTTGGATCCTTTGAACCAAGAGGTATGAACAGAGAGATAGATTTGGCCGCATTTCTCATTGACGAATAGATCAATAGATTTCAGATTCTAATGAGTGCTAGCAACATTTGGGATAGGTTTGAACTCTTGTTCTGTCTGTACAGATTTATTCGAGTGATATTCTATTGAACATTTTTTTGATTAATATGTCCATTTTTACCACTTAAAGGGACAGTCTACACCTATATTAACATTAGCCCATACCTTAGATCGTGTTCCGATTGTCATAACTCACCCCCTCTACCCTAACCAGTCTGCTTCACAAACTGAGTTATTAGAAATCAAAAGTTTGATTTTAATCGTTAGAAATGGCCGATTAGCTCCGCCTATAAACTACACCATAGACTGTCTAAATTTCAATGCTCCAATCAAAAGTTGATCACTGATTAAAAATCAGTCTCGTGCTTTCGTTGTTTCGCGCATGCGCACCAGCAGAGGAACAAAAAATTCGGAACAAAAACATATTTTCAATTTGCACACAACTATAGGTTTGGTTAATTGCCAGCTGCGCAGACGGACTTCTGCTTACTCACTTCCGTAAAGAAGCACATGCGTGTTTAGAGGGTAATTACGTCAGTGGCTGCTACGTGCACAAGTATGAGCTACAATGAGAAGATGAGTTCAAGGTAGGAGGAGAAGGGATTGGGCGGAGTTTGTCGGCCATTTGTAACGATTGAAATCAAACTTTTGATTTCGAATAACTCAGTTTTTGAAGCAGACTCGTTGGGGTAGAGGGGGTGAGTTATCACAATGGGAACACAATCTAAGGTATGGGCTAACGTTAATATAGGTGTAGACTGTCCCTTTAAAATACATATGTATTCACATTAGTTAGTTTTAGTGGCATGTAAAGGGGTATAAGTATCATTGGATGTTAAGTTCCATGAAGAGTCCTTTAGTAATGTTGGTGTACACCTTCAAATCCCCTCCCCCCTCTCTTTCACTTACACCAATTATTTTCACATATTATTCATACAGGTGTTGATATCTACATAGAATTTAAGTACGCACATGTTAGGAACCTTAGGGGCCTAGTTATCAAGCCGTCAACCTCAAATACGCTGGAATTCCGCAGCGTATTTGTGGCGAGGCTGATTCGCCTTAGTTATCAAAGGCTCGAGACCGGCAAAAGTAGAATTTTGTGACGTAAGCATCGATCTGACGGACTCCGTCCGACACAGATCGATTCTTACGTCACTCCAGATGTTCCGCACACAAGTGCGGCACATTCTCACTACTTTTGCTAGTTATCAAAAAACTAGCAGGTACGCTCGGCACTTTTACGGCCCAGCGTACCTGGTTTTCAATCCGCCACCCCTGGAGGCGGCGGATCCCATAGGAATCAATGGGAGTCTGACCATAACGAAAGTACAAGTTCGCTGCTGACAGACATCCCATTGATTCCTATGGGAGCTGTCTACACCTAACACCCTAACATGTACCCCAAGTCTAAACACCGCTAATCTGACCCCCCCTACACCGCCGCAACTAAATAAAGTTATTACCCCCTAAACCGCCGCTCCCGGAGCCCACCGCAAGCTACTTTATACATATTAACCCCTAAACCGCCGCTCCCGGAGCCCACCGCAACTATAATAAATGTATTAACCCTTAAACCGCCGCTCCCTGAACCCACCGCAACCTATATTAAATGTATTAACCCCTATCCTGCCCCCCCTACACCGTCACCACCTATAATAAATTTATTAACCCCTAATCTGCCCCCCCTACACCGTCGCCACCTATAATAAATTTATTAACCCCTATCCTGCCCCCACTACGCCGCCGCCACTGTAATAAAATTATTAACCCCTAAACCTAAGTCTAACCCTAACCCTAACGCCCCCCTAACTTAAATATTAATTAAATAAATCTAAATAAATTAACTCTTATTAACTAAATGAATCCTTTTTAAAACTAAATACTTACTTTTAAAATAAACCCTAATATAGCTACAATATAAATAATAATTATATTCTAGCTATCTTAGGATTTATATTTATTTTACAGGTAACTTTCAATTTATTTTAACCATGTACAATAACTATTAAATAGTTATTAACTATTTAATAGCTTACCTAGCTAAAATAAAGAGAAATGTACCTGTGAAATAAATCCTAACCTAAGTTACAATTACACCTAACACTACACTATACTTTAATAAATTATTCCTATTTAAAAATAAATACTTACCTGTAAAATAAACCCTAAGATAGCTACAATATAATTAATAATTATATTATAGCTATCTTAGGATTTATATTTATTTTACAGGTAACTTTGTATTTATTTTAGCTAGTTAGAATAGTTATTAACTATTTAATAACTACCTAGCTAAAAGAAATACAAAATTACCTGTAAAATAAATCCTAACCTAAGTTACAATTAAACCTAATACTACACTATCATTAAATTAACTAAATAAACTACCTACAAATAACTACAATTAAATACAATTACATAAACTAACTAAAGTACAAAAAATAAAAAAGCTAAGTTACAAAAAATAAAAAAATAAGTTACAAACATGTTAAAAATATTACAACAATTTTAAGCTACTTACACCTAATCTAAGCCCCCTAATAAAATAACAAACCCCCCCAAAATAAAAAAAATCCCTACCCTATTCTAAATTAAATAAATTTCAAAGCTCTTTTACCTTACCAGCCCTTAAAAGGGCCATTTGTGGGGGCATGCCCCAAAAAGTTCAGCTCTTTTGCCTGTAAAAGAAAAATACAACCCCCCCCAACATTAAAACCCACCACCCACATACCCCTAATCTAACCCAAACCCCCCTTACAAAAACCTAACACTAATCCCCTGAAGATCATCCTACCTTGAGTCGTCTTCACTCAGCCGAGCCACCGATGGAACTGAAGAGGACATCCGGAGCGGAAGAAGTTAATCCTCCAAGCGGCGCTGAAGAAATCTTCCATCCGATGAAGTCATCATCCAGGCGGCGCTGAAGAAGTCTTCGATCCGGCCGATGTCATCTTCAAAGAGGCGCTGAAGAGGTCTTCTATCCGGGCGAAGTCATCTTCCAAGCCGGGTCTTGAATCTTCCTTCCGCCGACGCGGAACCACCTTCTTCACCGACGGACTATGACGAATGACGGCTCCTTTAAGGGACGTCATCCAAGATGGCGTCCCCTCAATTCCGATTGGCTGATAGGATTCTATCAGCCAATCGGAATTAAGGTAGGAAAATCTGATTGGCTGATGGAATCAGCCAATCAGATTGAGCTCGCATTCTATTGGCTGTTCCGATCAGCCAATAGAATGCGAGCTCAATCTGATTGGCTGATTGGATCAGCCAATCGGATTGAACTTGAATCTGATTGGCTGATTCCATCTTCCGGATGGAAGATTTCTTCAGCGCCGCTTGGAGGATTAACTTCTTCCGCTCCGGATGTCCTCTTCAGTTCCATCGCTGCTCGGCTGAGTGAAGACGACTCAAGGTAGGATGATCTTCAGGGGATTAGTGTTAGGTTTTTGTAAGGGGGGTTTGGGTTCGATTAGGGGTATGTGGGTGGTGGGTTTTAATGTTGGGGGGGGGGGTTCTTTTACAGGCAAAAGAGCTGTTTTCTTTGGGGCATGCCCCCACAAATGGCCCTTTTAAGGGCTGGTAAGGTAAAAGAGCTTTGAAATTTATTTAATTTAGAATAGGGTAGGGCATTTTTTTATTTTGGGGGGGTTTGTTATTTTATTAGGGGGCTTAGATTAGGTGTAAGTAGCTTAAAATTGTTGTAATATTTTTAACATGTTTGTAACTTATTTTTTTACTTTTTGTAACTTAGCTTTTTTTATTTTTTGTACTTTAGTTAGTTTATGTAATTGTATTTAATTGTAGTTATTTGTAGGTAGTTTATTTAATTAATTTAATGATAGTGTAGTATTAGGTTTAATTGTAACTTAAGTTAGGATTTATTTTACAGGTAATTTTGTATTTCTTTTAGCTAGGTAGTTATTAAATAGTTAATAACTATTTAATAACTATTCTAACTAGCTAAAATAAATACAAAGTTACCTGTAAAATAAATATAAATCCTAAGATAGCTATAATATAATTATTAATTATATTGTAGCTATCTTAGGGTTTATTTTACAGGTAAGTATTTATTTTTAAATAGGAATAATTTATTAAAGTATAGTGTAGTGTTAGGTGTAATTGTAACTTAGGTTAGGATTTATTTCACAGGTACATTTCTCTTTATTTTAGCTAGGTAAGCTATTAAATAGTTAATAACTATTTAATAGTTATTGTACATGGTTAAAATAAATTGAAAGTTACCTGTAAAATAAATATAAATCCTAAGATAGCTAGAATATAATTATTATTTATATTGTAGCTATATTAGGGTTTATTTTAAAGGTAAGTATTTAGTTTTAAATAGGATTCATTTAGTTAATAAGAGTTAATTTATTTAGATTTATTTAATTAATATTTAAGTTAGGGGGGCGTTAGGGTTAGGGTTAGACTTAGGTTTAGGGGTTAATAATTTTATTACAGTGGCGGCGGCGTAGTGGGGGGCAGGATAGGGGTTAATAAATTTATTATAGGTGGCGACGGTGTAGGGGGGCAGGATAGGGGTTAATAGGTTTAATATAGGTTGCGGCGGGTTCATGGAGCGGCGGTTTAGGGGTTAAACTATTTATTTAGTTGCGGAGAGGTGCGGGATCAGCAGGATAGGGGTTAATAATTTTATAATAGAGGGCGACGGTGTAGGGGGGGCAGGATAGGGGTTACTAGGTATACTGTAGGTGGCAGCGGTGTCCGGGAGCGGCGGTTTAGGGGTTAATACATTTAGCAGAGTTGCGGCAGGGTCTAGGAGCGGCGGTTTAGGGGTTAATACATTTATAAGAGTTGCGGCGGGGTCTAGGAGCGGCGGTTTAGGGGTTAGTAACTTTATTTAGTTGCGGGGGGCTCCGGGGGCGCCGGTATAGGGGGTAGAACAGTGCAGTTTAGTGTGAGTGCTTAGTGACAGGCTAGCAATAAAGCTGGGAAAAAGCCGAAGGGCAGCGAGATCGGATGAGTGATAACTGTCACAGTCCGCTGCTCATCGCCCCGCGGCTTTTTGACAGCTTTATTTGATAACTTAGGCGTATTTTTTCAGGTCCGCAGCGGCGAAGGTAGGCGAGCTTAGGCGGGCGTATTGGGCCTGCGAAGCCAGAAAAGTAGACGGCTTGATAACTACCCCCCATTATGTTTACTAAAGTTTGATTTTTAATAATTACTTTCCCCATATTTGGTGCATTGTGCGTTAATGTCCACCTTCTTACTTTCTTTTACTCCTATGATTTATAGAAGCGTACAATTGATTTTATCACAAATATTGATGCGCATGTTTGTGCACTCATATTACAAAAGGTATTATCTTTATGAATGATGTTGATTTTTATTTAATTAATTTTTTGATTGTCTATTAATTGTTCTATTTCTTATGTTTTTAAGTGTTGATTGTAGATGTACTGTATATGCATGCACATATAGGTATTAAACCAATATTGATTGGATACTACTTGTAAAAGTTTGCACATATGTCAGAAAGGAAGTATATATGTGTTTATTTATATACCTATATTGTTATATTTTTAAAATAATTTTTTAAATAATTTTTAAATTTATATATATATTATAGTAAATAATAAGTTTTAATAAGATAAATTCTTCGTTTTAATGAGTATTTATATGAGTATTCATGAGTATTGTAGGATTTATACCTACTTGTGCATGAGAATTGTATGTTGATTGTAGATTCCCTTAGTTTTTTTAATGTGCATGCATATACACTCAATGTGCCATAAGCGGTGGGGATACAATGTATTTAGAAGAATCCTGCTGTGGTTAAATTGTGTGGCTTTTTAAAACGATATTTATTAGATTTGTCACATAATTCAGTTTAAAATCCTTAACGGTAGCTCTCAGGTCTATTTCCCTTCGTTCAGCAGTGGTATACTACTATTACAAGGGGCGGACCTTGCGGCCATATTTAAGATGGAATGTGGATGAAGTGGGCAGCCTCTGATGAAGTAGGGAGAACCTACGAAACGTGTAAGGCCACCGTTTCTACGCTACTACGATCAGCTGTTACACGTAGCCGGCTGCTTTGTCAGTGTACAGCTGGTTTGAATGTTGGCGGTATTTTTAACTTTTAACTGTTAATTTTTAATTTGTATCTTATTTGGACATTTGAGCCCCCTGATAAACCTCTGAAAAGTTGAAGGATCTGATCCCTTCCAGTGAGCACAGGGAGTGCGTGACACACATACACCTAGATTACGAGTTTTGCGGTGCTAAATAGCAGTTTTGTCTCACCGCATACTTACCTGCAGCGCTGATGTTACGAGTTTTTATAAACCCGGCGTTATTAGGCAAGAAGTGAGCGTTGAGCAAAATTTTGCTCATTACCGCACTCCAATACCAGCGCTGCTTAAGTCAGCAGTGAGCTGGTCGTACGTGCTCGCGCACGATTTCCCCATAGGAATCAACGGGGAGAGCTGGCTGAAAAAAAGTCTAACACCTGCAAAAAAGCAACGTAAAACTCCTTAACGCAGCCCCATTGATTCCTATGGGGAAACACATTTTATGTTTACACCTAACACCCTAACATGAACACCGAATCGAAACACCCCTAATCTTACACTTATTAACCCCTAATCTGCCGCCCCCTACATCGCTGACACCTCCATTATATTTATTAACCCCTAATCTGCCGCTCCGGACACCGCCGCCACCTACATTATACTTATGAACCCCTAATCTGCTGCCCCCAACATCGCCGACACCTACATTATATGTATTGACCCCTAATCTGCCGCCCCAATGTCGCCGCAACCTACCTACTCTTATTAACCCCTAATCTGCCACCCCAACGTCGCCACCACTATACTAAATGTATTAACCCCTAAACCTAAGTCTAACCCTAACCCTAACACCCCCTAACTTAAGTATAATTACAATAAATCTTAAGAAAACTTACTATTAATAACTAAATAATTCCTATTTAAAACTAAATACTTACCTATAAAATAAACCCTAAGATAGCTACAATATAACTAATAGTTAGATTGTATGTAGCTTAGGGTTTATTTTTATTTTACAGGCAAGTTTGTATTTATTTTAACTAGGTAGAATAGTTACTAAATAGTTATTAACTATTTATTAACTACCTAGCTAAAATAAATACAAATTGATCTGTAAAATAAAACCTAACCTAATTTACAATAACACTTAACACTACACTATAATTAAATAAATTAACTAAATTAACAACAATTAAATAAATTAAATAAATTAGTTAAAGTACAAACCCCCCCACTAAGTTACAGAAAATAATAAACAAATTACAGATTTTTAAACTAATTACACCTAATCTAATAGCCCTATCAAAAAAAAAAGCCCCCCCAAAATAAAAAAAAAACCCTAGCCTAAACTAAATTATCAATAGCCCTTAAAAGGGCCTTTTGCGGGGTATTGCCCCAAATAAATCAGCTCTTTTACTTGTAAAAAAATAAAATACAAACAATGCCCCCAAGAGTAAAACCCACCACCCACACAACCAACCCCCCAAATAAAATATTAACTAAAAAGACCTAAGATCCCCATTGCCCTGAAAAGCACATTTGGATAGGCATTGCCCTTAAAAGGGCAGTTAGCTCTATTGCGGCCCAAACCCCTAACCTAAAAATAAAACCCACCCAATACACCCTTAAAAAACCTAACAGTAACCCCCTGAAGATCAACTTACAGTTCTGAAGACCGGACATCCATCCTCAAGGAAGCGGCAGAAGTCTTCATCCAACCGGGCCGAAGTCCTCAACGAACCCGGGAGAAGTCTTCATCCAAGCCGGGCGAAGTGGTCCTCCAGACGGGCAGAAGTCTTCATCCAGACGGCATCTTCTATCTTTATCCATCCGACGTGGATGAAGTGAATGTAATTCACGAAACGCGTAAGGGCACACCCACTTCTGATGTCACTTCCTGTCTAGGGAGACCAAGCTTCTAAAACTTCAGCAACGGACCCTGTCACTGACAGGCTTAAGAATCCACATCCAACCGGATATTGTGAGCTATCTAGAGCTCAAAAAACCACAAGGAATCATCATCTAGCTGTATTTACAGCAGTTCATGTAACTATTTATAATGGTTTTCCACCATAAACACCAACTTATCCACCTGAACTCTGGGAACTTTTCAGAGCTCAAAACCACCACAAGGAATTTACTTTCAGCTGTACTTACAGCATCCTATACCACAATATCACCAACTTTTATCAGCTAGCTGTTTTTGCACCAGCCCTGATAAAAAAAACTCACTACCGGATTTAAAGAAATATACTATATTTCATCTTCTCACCTATTCTGTTCCTGATCTGGACTATTATTAAAGAGGATTTCTGTTTATCATTTTTTATTGGACATTGGAAAATAAAAGTGTTTTTATTTTAAATTTCACTTTGTGTCCTTGCAAGCATCATTTATACACATCTCATGAGTGCTGCAAATAATATCCACAATTGATCTCATAGTATGTAAACTGAGCACTAATTGGTTTGCATACATAAAGTTTATACCATACTCCAGAGAAGAGAAGCCTTTCAAATATAAAGAAGGGGAAAAGAAATAAACAGCAACAAGGAAAGAAATTCAGCAAAAAGAATTAAAGTTTCTCTACCTAACTCCAGAGAGGAGAAGTTTGTCTGAAATTCCAACATATTTCTACTCCAGGGATATCAAGATTTCCACCTGCTAAAAGTTTCTGCATACCAGCTGGAAACATCTTTACCACAGATAGGGATTACATCCCCTCCATGCTTCCAACATACCTCACATGTTTGAGGTTAAACAAGGTGAGCACATTTAAATCTCACTTTTAGTTTTTGATTGCCCAATACTGTCATACTGCACCATAATTTGTTTTTGTTTTTCTCCATTCTATGTGCGCTGAACTCTGAAACTCAACTCCATACCTTTTTCCTTCACATTCCATTTGATGATAGTGGAATATTCAGAAACTAGCTGCCATTGAAATATATCAGGAGGAACTATTTAGAGCAAAATAACCATTTGCAACGTACACAGCGCAGATCAAGAAACACCCAAGCAACACTATATATATGTATATGTATATATATATTGTTTATATGCCTTTATCTACTGCATATAACAATTATAAATCAATAAAGCAGAAACACATGCACACGTCTCTCCTAGCATCCGAAAATCAATTATATTCTTTAGCAAAAAAATTAGCATTTATTGATAATTGAGGTGAACATGCTTAATAGAAAGAATTACCCTGTACAATAATAACCATTTCATTAGATTTCTCGCTGGGAGCTGTAATTTACTGTACACGTTGTAGTTATTTTGTTTAGTACAAAAACCTTCATGAGTTACTACATTCTAATCTTTCACTAGGTATATTGATTTTTTCACGTAAACACATAAAAAAACCCAATTACAGTATTTATGTTAAACGCACACATGGGTAAATGTATTAATGAGAGGACTCTAAAAAATGTAACTTATTTTGACAATGTGCTTTTAGTACAATACGTTATGGGCTAGATTACAAGCGGTGCACTATTTGGCACTCCCACTCGAGCTTAAACTTAGCTAAATGTACTATTTTTGCACACGTCGGATAGTGCACATTTTTACAAGCTGAAAGTAAAATGTTTGTGCGCAAGCAATCATGGATGCACGCTAACCAAAGGACTTTGGATATCTCGACCATGTTAACTTATTCTCCCCATAGACTTCAATGGAGAGTGTAGAAGAAAAAAAACAACCTATTGCTCACGAATTAACCTGGCAGGAGTTATTAATATTTCACATTCCAATATTCTAGCCTTATGTTTTTTAATAACATTAATAGAAAATATTTGATTCATTTAATAGTATGAAATGTCTATTAGTGCAGATGATATTAAATAAACATTAAAATCAATATTTAATTCCCCATAGAGGGAGCGTTTTTAGTGAAAGCAATATTTTGCGCTCCACTTGTAATCTGGCCCAAAATTGTTTCATTATTTGTAGTAAACAAAACCCTTTGTACTGTATATATATATATATATATATATATATTATTTTTTTTATTCAAAACAACAATACAGAAGTACATAAGGTGTAAATGTTTGGCTAAACTTTTGGTTAATTACCAATTTATGTGCAAAAATAATCTGGTACAGAAATATTCTATTTTAACATAATGATTTTTTGTATTAGAATATAAACTCTTCTAAGACAAAAACAATAATAAAAAAGAAAATAATAATATGTTAGACCAGCAATATACATATGTACTCACAACATATATATAAAAGCATTGGAGCGCTTTGCAGTTAACTATATGAAAACATGAAAAAACACCTATATATAATCATGTGTGTATATATATATATATATATATATATATATATATATATATATATATATAGGTATAGATATATATTGTACCTAAATACCATCAGATATATGTAGAAATATTTATTTATGAATAAATAGACCATATTCTGCTATGTGAAGAACATTAGAATGCAAAATATTCATATTTTCATGTCAGGTAAGCGCAGGTGAGAGAGTTTTGGCTGTCCTTCCGCAACTTGAACCTTTGTGTGCCTTCCAATAAATTGGCACCCCGTTATGTTGGTCCTTTTCGAATACTCCGACGGGTTAATCCTGTGGCCTACGCTCTTGACCTTCCTTCTGCTATGCGCATCTCCAATGTTTTTCATGTCTCCCTCTTGAAACCATTGGTTTGTAATCGGTTTACCACTGTATTGCCTCCTCCCCGTCCTATCTTTGTTGACAACCATGAGGAGTATGAGGTCAGCAGCATTACTGACTCTCGTATGTCCAGGGGCTGTGTACAGTATTTGGTTCACTGTAGGGGCTACGGTCCGGAGGAGCGTTTTTGGGTTCCCTCTTCTGGTGTTCATGCTCCTGCCCTCCTCCGTGCCTTCCATGCCTGTTTCCCCAATAAGCCTTTTGTCCTCCCGCGGGGAGGGGTCGTTGAGGGGAGGGTACTGTCAGAGTTTTTTCCCTGTTGTGTTTGCCATGTGCTGCTGGCAGCCATTTTACTGACCTCTCTTCCTGACTATGGTGCATTGTGGGGGATGCTGCTCACTTCCTGCACTTCCTTTTATGGCCAGACTGGTGTGCATCATCCATGTGAGACAGGATGCAGTCTCAGAATTGTAATGTCATCACTTATTATTTAAAGGGCCTCTGTTCAGTATGCTTTGCCTTTGCGTTGTCTCAGACCTGTTTGTGAGAGTTCCTGTGTATTACCTGGCTGCCTGACGTCCTTCCTGGTTCCTTATCCCTGGCTTGTTCCTGAAATTGCTGTTTTCCTTGTTCCCGATTCCGGCTCGTCTGACTATTCGCTTTGGCTCCTGACTACCAGCTCTGGTTTTGACTCCTGGCTTGTTATTTGACTTGTGGACTTTTTAATATTTTTTGTTATTAATAAAGGTGTGATTATTTTTGTACTTCTCGTCTCAGTCTGATTCCTGGCACCCTGACACTGAGCCACTTATGGCCGAGGAGTGGTCTGCAGAGCTAGACAAGTATTGAAAATCTTTGATTTCCTGACCTCTGTCAGAAAAATCTTCATTGATAGGGAATATATTATTGTTCCTAAGAAATTTACTCTTGTATTTGGAACTAAGGAGCTCTGTTCCAAATTTACCTTCCAACCGTGAGATCGCAGGAAGGATAACAACATTTCCATGTGGGATCTTGCTTGGTATAAGGATGGAGCCTGGACCAGGATGTCATCCAGATAGGGCCCCACTGCAGTGCCCCAAAACTGAAGCACTGCCAACAGCGATCCCAGAACCTTTGAGAAAAGTCTGGGAGCTGTGGCAAGACCGAAGGGAAGAGCCACAAATTGAAAGTGTTTATCTAGAAAGGCAAACCTCAGAAACTTGTAATGATCCTTGTGAATAGGAACATGTAGGTACGCGTCCTTTAAATCCACTGTTGTCATAAATTGACCCTTTTGGACCAAAGGGAGAATAGAACGAATAGTTTCCATCTTGAAAGACGGTACTCTGAGGAATTTGTTTAGACTCTTGAGATCTAAAATTGGTCTGAAGGTTCCCTCTTTTTTGGAACCACGAACAGATTGGAATAAAATCCCCGACCCTGTTCCTCTATGGGAACAGGAACCATCACTCCCAGGTCGGAGAGGTCTCTTACACAGTGTAAGAATGACTCTTTTTTTGTCTGGTCTACAGATAATCTTGAAAGCAGAAACCTGCCTCTGGGAGGAAAACTTTTGAACTCTAGTTTGTATCCCTGGGACACTATGTCTACTGCCCAGGGATCCGGAACATCTCGAGCCCAAGCCTGAGCGAAGAAGGAAAGTCTGCCCCCTATAAAATCCGGTCCCGGATCAGGGGCATGCCCTTCATGCTGTCTTTGGTTCAATAGCAGGCTTCTTGGATTGTTTCCCCTTATTCCAAGACTGATTGAGTTTCCACAAAGGTTTAGACTGTTCCTGCTTGGAAGCGGAAGAGGTAGAATTTCCCTTGAAATTTCGAAAAGAACGAAAATTACTCTGACGTCCCTTTTGTTTGTTTCTCTTATCCTGCAGGAGAAGATGACCCTTACCTCCTGTAATATCAGAGATTATTTCCGTCAAGCCCAGTCCAAACAAGGTCTTCCGTCAAGCCCGGTCCAAACAAGGTCTTCCCCTTGTAAGGAATCGTTAAAAGCTTAGACTTAGAGGATACATCCGCAGACCAAGGCTTTAACCATAAGGATCTGCGAGTTAGAACAGAGAAACCTGAAATCTTTGCTTCCAGCTTGATAATTTGAAGGGAAGCACCCGTAATAAAGGAATTAGCCAACTTAAGAGCTTTTATCCTATCCTGGATCTCATCCAGTTGAGTGTCTGTCCTAATAGCATCAGACAACGCATCAAACAAATATGCTGCCACACAGTTGAATGTAGCAATGCACACAGTTGGTTGCCATTGTAAACCCTGGTATACATACACCTTTTTGAGTAACCCCTCTAATTTTTTTGTCCATAGGATCTTAAAAAGCACAACTATCCTCTATGGGTATAGTAGTTCTATTAGCCAGGGTGGAAACCACTCCTTTCACCTTGGGGACTGTTTGCCAAGCCTCCTTGACAGAGTCAGCTATGGGGAACATCTTTTTAAATATAGAAGATATAGAAAAAGGGATACCCGGTCTCTCTCACTCCTTAGTAATGATCTCAGAAGCTCGGTCTGGTACCGGAAAAACGTCTATCGAAGAAGGTACCTCAACATATTTGTTAAGCTTACTGGATTTCTTAGGATAAATAACTCACCGTGGAGTCGTTGTCGTCCAATGTAGCTAAAACCTCCTTAAGTAACAGACGGAGGTGTTCTAGCTTAAACCTGAAGGATACCACTTCAGTATCAGTAAGAGGGATTACACTGTCAGAATCTGAAATTTCACCTTCAGATGCTACTACGGTATCCTCCTCCTCAGGTTTCTGGGAGGGGGCATCCGCAATAGCAACAACCGCGTCAGAAACCTCGCTTACTGAATGCCTGATTTTCCTCTTACGCTTTCCCTGCAACATTGGAAAAGCAGACAACGCATCTGAAACTGCAGAAGACATGAGAGAAGCGATGTCTTGTAAAGTAACTATAGCGGGAGCTAGAGAGGAAGAACAGGGCACTGCATGTGAGGGCGCTTGAGGAGAAAGCTGCAGCATATATTGAGTATTGTCATTAGACTCCTGAACAGCATCCTCTTTGGAAAATGATGGTTCAGCAAAAAGTCTATCCCTATAGTTTAAAGTCCTCTCAAGTGACAGCTTGCAAGGACTCTTGGTCCATCTTATTCACAAAAATATAGAATTTTTAAGCAAAATTAGAACTGAGCAAAAAAACGTTGCTGTCTCTTTAAATTTTAAAACGGTAACTTTTTTCCTTTTTAATGTATGAGAATACAGCAATACAAATTAACCCTGCAGATCACCTCTACACCTCAGCAGTACTTTGCTGAGGTGCCTACCTGTCTGAAGAAATCGACCCTCTCTGCTAAACAGGAGCCGTTCCCACTAACAGAACCGGAACTCTGCAGTCGCTACAAGCGTTAGTTGACACGCATCCAATTCTACCCGAGATGCACAGTAGAAAATGCTGACAAGTTTCTTCTTCCAACTACCAGGAAGAGGAAGTAAGAAAGGGCGTGCAGAGCGATCCCTAGTACTGCCCATCGTGGGCCCCAAAAACCTGTCATCTCCCGGTCGTGCATATTGTTTAGAACGCAGGGAGATGTGAACCACCATAAGCCTATGCTTTCTACATCCAGCCCCAGTACCTGTGCTATTACTGTCCACATATGCCTCCTGACAATGTAAGAGCTTTGTGCAATAAATAAAGTGTCCCATATCCCATGAGCCTTTTTATTGTCCCTTGTATGAAATCAAGTGCCCCCCAGATAATAAGTCAGCACTTACCTTATAGTCTGCCCGACAGTAAGGCAGCTCCCAGGTTTGAGAGGTCCTTTCCCTCCCATGGACCTGTAACAAAAAAAGTAAGGACTGAGTAAGATCCCTCAGTTTTTCAGAGTTAGGGCAGCATCAGTATGGGAAGCACAGTGAGAATTATA
Organism: Bombina bombina; assembly: GCF_027579735.1. Classification (NCBI taxonomy): domain Eukaryota; kingdom Metazoa; phylum Chordata; class Amphibia; order Anura; family Bombinatoridae; genus Bombina; species Bombina bombina. The sequence continues at coordinate 165,680,285 of NC_069502.1, forward strand.
TCCCACCAGTTCCCATTGCTCTAAAGCCACCACTGCTCTACTGAAAAGACTGATATGGACTACGGCTACACCCTAGAACAAAGCAGCACAATTTTGTACTACTTAAAAAATAATAAACTCTTGATTGAAGAATCTTTTCTAACACCTAACTTTACCACTTCCTTACTCTAACGTAGGCAAAGAGAATGACTGGTTTGGGAGAGAAGGGAGGTGATATTTAACGGCTTTGCTGTGGTGCTCTTTGCCACCTCCTGCTGGGCAGGAGTGATATTCCTAACAGTAATTAGATGATCTGTGGACTCATCGTGTCATTGAGAAGAAATAGCCCTAACGGTCAGAAAATTGAAAAGTACTGTGGTCACTAAGGGGTTAATAAAAATAAAGATGCTCATGTTTTTTTTATTTGTACAGTACTGTCCTCTTTATTTTGGGGGCAATTGGGGCACATTTTTTCATTAACCAGAGGCCTGAACTCTGGCTAATTGCGCTAAGCACCCTTTTAGGGCACACGTTAAAATAACGCTCCACTCGTAATCTAGCCCTAAATAAATGCTAGATAAAATGATGCATTCAAAGAAAATATTTGTCTGAGAATAACATGAAGATGTATTTTTGTTTAATTAGCTGTTTAAATATTGACAAAGTAACTGTAAAGTTTTAGTGCCTATAAAACAATGGGAGCTGCCATGTTGTAACTTAGGTTACCTTAGGTTATCTACTGTGGCCAGGTACAAATTTAATTAATATAAAATATTAAAAAAATATAAATAATTAGGAATAATCAATACACATTTTTAAAATTTTAATTCATTATTATGTTTAAATTATTTTTATTAGGAACAAGAACAAAATTCCGGATGTACAGTAGAATAAAAAATACAAAAGATTGAGCACTACAAAGTTTAAAAGACAGTGTACATCAATCTGCGAGAGCTCTTATATAACTATTGGTAATGCATCATATTGAGCCTATCACAGTTCTGAGAGTCTTTCTCTTTACCATCCTTCTGCTGCATAGGAAACAGTCTCAATACATTTGGCATAAGTATATCTCATCCACTAGTACATCTCAGACAAAACATTCGTATAACTCATACATAAGGATTTTTTTTTTAACTAATAACATTATTTTACCTAAAAAACCAAGTAAATAATCGGATGCCGAGGAATAGTTAGTTTATTACACAATCCTCCAGTCCCTATTCAACCTAGAGTTGGTCTCTTTATTTGCCCTTGCTGACCAATATTGTCAATTGGAATAGTTAGCGCCGTTTCTAAGATTCCAGTAGAACCAAACCTCATTATTTGTGTCTTTAGTACCTAGAGTCCAAGATGCGGATTCATACATACTATAGGTGTGCTGAATTTTATTTTTAACTTCCTGCCATGTTGGTGTTTAATTAATTATTATAATGATTTATTATTATTTATAAGAACCTATAAAGTAATTATTTATTTTTATTAATAATAGTTTTCAATATTTTATATAAAATAAATACATAAATCACCCTAATAGAATTCCTGTAGAGTTTAGAACTTACGTGCCTCAATAAAAATAGCTCAGGTGAACTAAACTTGATAAGAGTAAAATAATTCTTCATGTGCGCTAAACCCAACAGAAGTTATATTAACCCTGTAACGACCGTGCATTTCGCTGGTCGTTAAGGAATAGTCTGGCTGTAATAGCATGTGACCACTCTAGTAAAAAAAAAACCTGTCATGGTCATTAAGGGGTTAAGGTGCATTATGTATTTTGTTTTAAATTTTTATATGGTTAAAAATGTATTTTTCACATTTATTAACATAGAGGTTCATAAACTGTATGTATATGTGTAAAAAATATTGTGAAAATCACTGTTAAAGGAACACGAAACCCATTTTTTTCTTTCATGTTTCAGATTAAGCAACTTTCTAATTTACTCCTATTATCAATTTTTCTTTGTTCTCTTGCTATCTTTATTTAAAAAGCAGGAATGTAAATCTAAAGAGCCGGCTCATTTTTGGTTGAGAACCTGGGTTATGCTTGCTCATTGGTTTGCTAAATGAAGTCACCAATAAGCAAGTGCTATCCAGGGTGCCGAAGCTGAACCTTAAATTGGTTGGCTCCTAAGCTTTAAATTCCTGCTTTTTAAATAAAGATAGCAAGAGAACGAAGAAAAAATTATAGTAGGAGTAAATTAGAAAGTTGCTTAAAATTGCATGCTCTATCTGAAACACGAAAGAAAAAAAATTGGGTTTAGTATCCCTTTAATAAATGTGTAATTAAAAAAAACGTAAAAAAACAAACAAATTGTTTTTAATATGGACTGTATATAAATGAGTGTAATAATTTATTTTAATATGTATTTGATGTGTTTTGAGCAACTTTTATTTTTAGCTTTACACTTTACTTCAGGTCATAGGCTGCTCTAATTCTTCTAGTGCAATTTCGGCATTCACTTGAGCACTTACTATAACATTTGACTTGTGATACCAGTGCTATTTAGTGCGGCTGAGATATCCATAGAAAGTATAGGTTGTAACTAACAGAGTAATATGGATAGGCAACTCAAATCTGTGTTTTTAACTTGCTCACCCTCGTTGTTCCAAAACAATATTTACTTGGTAACTTCCAGCGGTATACTTATAAACTGTAAAATTAATTAGCCCTCGGATTGTAAGGGCTTAGCCATTATATTTGCAACATATACTGCTGGTTAGAATATTACCACAATTATTTAGATTGATGGTTCAACTTGGGTTGATGTGTTTTTAATTCACAAGTCCTAGCTAATGCATGTGTGTTTTAACTTATTTTTTGTCAATAAACTTTAGTGTATGAATGATCGTTTTTTTTTCATTTTATATCTTTTTGTACATATTGGGCCTAGTTTCAATTGAAAACACAGATTTGATTTACCTTTCCATATTTGTAAATTCTTTACAAATACTCTGTTAGTTGTGCTTTGTTCTGTTACTCATAATCTGTGGCAGGGTGCAAGTTTTCCATAATATTGAATCATATATTTTTGGCTATTTGCCTTAATAATCTGACTTCCTGCTTATAGTACGCTTTGCCCTTCCCCAACTCATATTCAATTTAAAGTATAGGTTGTGCTTGAGCAAAGTCAGCTGCGCTAACACTTCTCTGGTAAATCAGTTTTAACAAGTTAGGTGCTAATATTAATGCATTCAAGCAATACTGCTTATACCGATATCATTAGAACGCCATTTGTAATCTGGTAATTGTGTTTCTCCTCCATTAATATTTAAGGATGTAAGTATGGACCTATTTCCAAAATAAATTGTCATCATTATATTGTGTAGTTCTAAAAACATGAAATATTCTTAATATATTTTTTTTTTCATAAAAATTTTATTGTAAGGTATTGCTTGTTTGATAGCTGAACATGCTTAGAGTTACACATCCTTATTTAACCTCTGTGAGACAGTACCAGGGAATGGAATAGGTTCCCTAAAGAGGGTGTAGGCACTGAACCTGAGATTATCTTAATGATAGAATATAATCCAGAAGAAACGTGCCACTAAAAAAAGGTAAATACATTCTCAGGAATCCAGGTTACGTTTTGAAGCATCAGATCCAAATGGACAAATCAGGTAGAGGGTCACTAGAAACCAGGCAAGGAGTCAAGTAACCAGGGAATGCAATCATTATAACCATAAATATATTATCAAATGTGCTTTGTTTTCTTGTCAGCAGTGTTTTGTAACATTGTATAACAAAGCTACAAATAATGTTACAAAACACTGCAGCCATAGTGTACTAAAGAAACGTGCACACTCCTGAGCTCTTATGAGCCTACCTAGTGTTACTCTTCAATAAAAGATACCAAGAGAACGAAGCAAATTTGCTAACAGAAGTAAACTGGAAAGTTGTTTGAAAATGAAAATAAAAGTCTAATTTTGACTTTACTGTCCCTTTAAAGTATAATTTTAATGACTGCAAAATACTTCAATAAAAATGAAAATAGCTTTTGCATTCTTTGTGATACATTTTTTACATTACAGTACACAGAACATATATACTAAAGTGCTTGTTCTGCAGAAAAATACCCAAAGGATTTATATAATTAACTTGTAAAGATAGCATTAAAATTGATGCTTAGATGGAGATTAAAGTCATTTTTATATGTGTATAGCGTATATAAGCAATCTAGCACTGTAACATTTGCTATTGATTTGCATTCCTAAGAAATAGCCCAAGAAAAGCCTCTTGCATATTTTTGAGCTCCTTTCCTTTACTGTGGCCAATCAGGGCCTTTTGATGTTGTAGGGTCAAAGTTCAGAATCCCGCAAACAGAATTTCAATATGTTTACATTATTCAATTCTGTAAGTATTTTTTACTATGCATAATTAAACATTTGGGCTAGATTACAAGTGGAGCGCATTTGATAATGCAGGGTGCATTACCTTGCTCTTGGTTTTTCGCAAAGAATAAAGGAAAAGCTGGTATTAAAAGTAGACTGTTAAATATTTTAATCAAAACATCTTAAAAAAGTTTTTTAGAGCGCCCTATAATGGATATAGTGCCCTATTTGCATGCTCATTGCACACATATTACAAGTGGTGAGTAGGGATGCCAAATTTTTGTGAAGAAAATAAGAGAGACTAAGGAATCAACAAATTTCACATAGGAAACTGACAAAATATACAGTATTTACTGAAAGAAAAAAAACACTATATTTTACAATTTGATACAGTTTGATAAAACTAAATTCTTCATATAAATCATCTTCATTCACACAGTCTAGCTTAATACATTCAACAACTTTCTGCAAATCTGCAAATTCTGTTTCTCATTAAAGACACAGTGGGCCAGATTACAAGTGGAGTGCAAAATATCGCTTTAGCTAAAGCAATATTTGCTCTCGACTTTGTAATACAAACACTCGTTAATGTTCTCTTTTATTACAAGTTTACAGCAATGTGAACACGAGCTCGTATTTACATCGCTGGGAAGCATTGTGCTCACGAGAACACGCTTCTATAGGGTCCAATGGGAGCCTCATTCTGATGCCGTCACAGATGGTATCAGAACCATGCACAGCACTTTAGTAAATATATATGTATATTCTTATATACTGTACATATATATTTATGTGTTAATATGTGTATATTCACATAATAACACATAGATAAATATATATATATAAGCATATACATACTGTATATATTTACATTGTGGTTTATGGGAATTTTTCAGTGCCGTTTCTTTTTTTAGCCCAGTGTGAGTAAAGACATTAAACTGTCAGATACATCAGTACACGAGTACAAGAGTAAATGTCTGAAATGAAGGTTTTACATGTTAGAAAAATAAGGTTGATAATTCTAATAGGAGATAAATAAGGGAACTTGGTAGACTGTAAAAAAAGTTTGGGCAAATAAGGGAGATCCCTGGAATTAAAGGGACAGTCTACACCAGAATTTGTATTGCTTAAAAAGATAGATAATCCATTTATTACCCATTCCCTAGTTTTGCATAACCAACACAGTTATATAAATACACTTTTTACCTCTGTGATTACTTTGTATCTAAGCTTCTGCAAACTGCCCCCTTATTTCAGTTCTTTTGACAGACATCCATTTTAGCCAATCAGAGCATGGCTCACTGGAACGCCACGTGTGTGAGCACAGTGTTATCTATATGACACACTAACACCCTCTAGTGGTGAAAAACTGTCAAAATGCCCTGAGAGAAGAGGCGGCCTTCAAGGGTTTAGAAATTAGCATATGAACCTCCTAGGTTTAGCTTTCAACTAAGAATACCAAGAGAACAAAGCAAAATTGGAGATAAAAGTAAATTGGAAAATTGTTTAAAATTACATTCTCTATCTGAATCATAAAAGTTTATTTTGGACTAGACTGTCCCTTTAAGGGAGGGTTGACAAACCTAGTGGTGAGTTAAGTTTTGAGCTTGAGTGCAATTTGAAATAAAGTTAATTTGCTATAAAGTTAAGTGCTTTTTGAGACCAGAAGTAAACTATTACCACTTGCTTGTTTGCATAACAAAATACGTGACAATGCTATACAACTAAAGGATTTGTTTGTTCTTTCATTGTTTGTTTAAAAGCATATCTAAATAGGCTCAGTTGCTGCTGATTGGTCACTACACATAGAAAATGTCTTGTATGATTGGCTCACTCATGTGTGTTGCTATTTCTTCAACATATCTGAAGAATGAAGCAAATATATTAATAAATGTAAATCACTGCTGCAAATACAACCGATGTAACAAGCTACCCCAACCTTATGTCTCTGCACCCTAAACCTGTAGATTGTGAGCTCTCCGGAGCAGGGCCCTCTTCCTCCTGTACTAGATTTGTTTAGTTTTGTTATGTTTTGCATTTTATCACAAATCTTTGTCATTGTATACCCCTATCACTGTACCCAGCTCTACGGAATTTGGTGGTGCTTTACAAATAAATAATAATAATAATAATAAATTGGAATGTTGTTGAAAAGTATGCTCTCTATCCGAATTATGAAAGAATAATTTTGGGTTTTATGTCCCTTTAATACTTAAAGCTTTGTGTGTGTGTATATATATATATATATATATATATATATGAATAAATCTTCTACTTGATGGTTATTGTGCTCCATTAATTTAGCGCTTGAGCAATATCCAACATGAATATAAGTCTATTATGCGAAGGATTTAGTGCACACCACACTATCTAACATGTAGATGTTAGAGCCCACTACATTTTGCTGAAGCAATAAAAATACTTTTGGACTTGTAATATGGTTGCAAAAATGGTATTGCTATTGATTGCGCTCATGGGATGTTAACACACAATAGAGCTTATATTATTGCCTTCTACTTGTAAACTAACCCTTTATGGGAAATATATTTTGAGTTCAATACCCCTTTAACTTTAAAGTGCAAGTTCTAAGAGATAATTTATTATAGGGTTAAAAATAAAATGGCTTTGGTGCAAAGAGGTTAAATTTATAAAGTAAAGCGATTACAATATTTTCAGTTATATGGTTTACTTTTTAAGCACTTTTTTTTACATATGGTAATCAATCTAAAATCAAACACTTCAAAGCATCTTACAAAGACAGCTTTCTTGGGGGAGAAACATGAAATTATATAATATTACTATCATCGATGTACTTGATGCCACTATAATTTAAACTGTTTTGCTTGTGCTGGTTGCCAGAGAAACAAGACAAAGCAAATGAAATAGGTAATTGTCCCCATTGAACTACCGTATTTAACAAACGCCTAACAAAGTGCATGGGTTGGTATAATTATTTGCTGTTCACTAAACTCATGCCTTGCAGATTCATGCTGGGTTATGTCAATAGGACTTACAGGGACCAGCAATGGCTTAAATTCTTAGACAAATATGTTAATAAACCACAGGAGTTCTCGTCCTTTGCCATTTCCTCTAATCCTCAGCTTTTTGTTGACAGATCTGTTTTGAGAAATGTCAGTATTTAGTGACAACAGTATCTGTAAATCATTTGCTGTATTTTCATTTCCTCAAAAAAAAAAATGTTTAAAATAATATTACTAATAAAGGGACATTGTACTCTAGAGTTTTCTTTGCATAAATGTTTTGGAGATGATCCATTTATACAGCCCAACTGGGGGTGTTTTTGTAAAAAATGTATAGTTTTACTTATTTTTAAATAACATTGTGCTGATTTTCAAATTCCTAACCAAGCCCCAAAGTTTTAGATGTATACTGATGTATACAGACTTCACATTGTTTCTGTTTGTATAATGGGTCTTTTCATATGCAGGGGAGGGTCTGCTCTCAGCCCCTTTCAGTGGGTGTTCCAGACTAATCTCATCAACAGCTAAATTGGGAGCTTCTAAGTACGTTTTTAAACGGTTTTATACTGGATTTTTAGATCAGTATCTTTGCATATTATTCTTTATAGCAGTTAAAATAAAATTGGTGTATACTGTTCTTTTAAGTATACCCAACAATTAGGAGCCAGTACTTGCTCAAACTGTAAATATTTCAATAGGAAATAAACATTCAATTTTTTTTTTCTCAAGCGCAGACATAAAATTATGACCTGAGAAACTGCCAGTCAGATTGCATGATAAGTTTTATTAAAACAAATGATTCATGCTTAGAATTATACAAAGGTTGTCAGGTACAACAGCCACAGTATAAAGCTGAATGGGCATTCTCTGTTAAATGATGTTAAAAGCTTTGGAATGGCTGTACTTTCTGAAATAGTTAAGGGACATGGAACAGTGTGAGCAAACATTTTAATGAAAACAGCAGGATAGGGTAAATAAATAACAGTTTCATACCTTTTTTTTTAAATCTTCGTTTTAAGGCTCCCTAACTCTCAGTCATTGCAAGGGACTGGACCTAGACCTGAAGGGTGAAGGATGGGCACTCATTGCTCTGTAGTCCAATGTCTGCCTGTTTGTTGAATAAAGTTACATGTTGCATGTGCACTGCTGTCTGCATTGTGACAAACAGGAGTGGGTAGGGCATTGCATGGCTTTAGGTTTACACATGAAAATGAAAAAGTGGATTAACATAAACACATGGTGGCTGATTTAACAATGTCCGCCGCATATCGATAAATGCCGACAGCATACACTGTCGGCATTTATCATTGCACAAGCATTTCTAGTGAAATGCTTGTGCAATGCCGCCCCCTGCACATTTGCGGCCAATCGTCTGCTAGCAGGGTGTGTCAATCAACTCGATTGTGTCCGATCGGACTGATTGCTGTACGCTGCCTCAGAGGTGGCGGACGAGTTAAGGAGCAGCGATCTTAAGAAACCTGCTTCTTAACTTCTGTTTCCGGCTAGCCTGAAGACTCGCGCGGAAACAGGTGCATACTGGGCTTAATAAATCGGCCCCTTAGACACATAATCATTTTATTAGGGTGGATGCAATTGCAACTGGTAGCAAAGAGTCCAATAAAATGACTTGCGTTGGAATTCCTGAAAGAAAAGAGAAAAGCTTCATAGTGTTATACAGTGGTTTAAGTCAAACAATAGGAACAAATGGAAGGTACTTACTTACTACTGAGCTCTATTCCAGCTCTGGGATTAAGCTCTTGATATAAACTTCAATTCCAAAAGCAACAATACCAATACAAATTTATTACAATATAAAAATATGTAACATTACAACAAAGATAAAAACAATAAAAGGCATCAAAGTCACATCAGGGTGTAGCACAAATGAGGGAAGACTAGAATAGCAATCAGATGTTCTAAACGCTCACCAGTCCTTGATGAGCACTCCGCTTAAAAGTACAGTCTATTCAAAGTTAAACTTTCATGATTTAGATAGCGCATGCCATTTTAGACACCTTTCCAATTTTACTCATCAAAATTGCTTTGTCCTCTTGGTATTCTTTGTGGAAAGTTAACCTATAGTAGGCTTATATGCTAATTTCTAAGTTCTTGAACTGGCTCTTATCTCAGTGCATTTTGACAATTAGACACTGCTAGTTCATGTGTGTCATATAGATAACATTGTGCTCTGATTCTCTCTCATCTCTGATTGGCTAAAATGCAAGTCTGTCAAAAGAACTGAGATAAAAGGTAATCGCAGAAGTAATAAGTATATTACTATAACAGTGTTGTTTATGCAAAACTGGGGAATAGGTAATAAAGGGATTATCTATCTTTTTAAACAATAAATATTCTGGAGTAGTCTGTCCCTTTAACTTCATCAGTGACCTGCCTCAGTCTCTCTGTTTACTCCAACAATCATTTAATCAATAAAACCTGTATGTGGGTTTTTCAAGTGGGTTTGGTATAAAAACTTTTTGTTGAGTAATAAAATCTACTTTTTTTTTTTTTAATATTTATGTCTAGATTACAAGTGGAGTTTAAATATATTAGTGCTATTGAGTGCTAAAAAAAAAGCATTAATTCTTATATCATATGTATAGCTTCAAGCCTCTTTTTGGCCTGTCTATTCTTTTCCTTTCCCTTAGTTTCCAGCATTAAATATTGCCTCCTATCTTTCCCCCATAACTTTTCTCCTTTGTTAAAGGGGAAAAAAAACCATCCCCAAAAGTCATCTATAAGTAAAGTTTCCAATCTCAGGAAATTCCCCTCTCTCTAAACCTTCCTCAAAAATTCAAATCTTCGAAAAAGGATAAAAAACGTAAGCTTGAGTATCAGTATATGACTATAAGTTTTTTCATTTATAAATAAAACGTTTAACTTTTGATTATTATTATTATTAGGTATTTGTAGAGCGCCAACAGATTCCGTAGCACTGATTCAATGTAGCTATTAAGCTCAATTACTGTTAACGTGCATCGGGATATCGTGACCTCAGAGCTCTGGTTAACTGTTACGTGAAACAAAAAAGTGTCACAAAACACATCAAAAATACATTAAAAAGTGCAGTTACTCTTACAATAACATCTGATAAAAATGATGAGGTCTCAGGTGTAAGAAAAAAAAAGTTCTTTAACATAGAGATACATGGAGAGCTAGAGTTTCCGGTGGAGGAGCCTGTGCACAGGTCGAGCAGCGTAAGCTCCTATCCCCTGCAGCTAGCCCACTGGTGGTTTTCTCACGCCGGGTGCCTCAGCGTCCGAGGGAAGAAACTGCAGCTGGCCTGGATTTTGCCTTGAGAAACTCTAATAGCGCATATTCCTAACCACGCTTCAAAGAACTTTTTTCACCGGGAGCAACACAAAGAACCTTACGTGCCTAAAAGCTCCCTAAGGTCCAAAAAAACATCCTTGGCAGTCTTCCCCTCCCACCGGAGCTGCGTGAGGGGGGTAGATAGCCAAAGCTGACAAGAACAAGTGGATTACAGGAATTGTGAGCTAACCCACACTCACCCTACTCTGATCTAGGCTTCAGGACGCACCTACCTTTGGTAAACCAATCTTGCGGTTCTGCGGCAGGTTAGTTTTATCTCTGCGGTACTCCCTACCCATGGGTGCTGCATGTGGGGAGTATCAATTGTATACCAAAATCTCGGGGCCGGTTCCAGAGGAAACACTGACAAATTATCATTGGTCTCTACCCCCTCCACCGGTGTTGTGAGGGGTAGTAAGTGAACAGCCCTAGGGGCCCTGATGCAGTGAGTAGCAATGTCTGGGATGTAAAGTGAACAAGTGCTCCAGACCTTCCTTATGCTTCAATATACACTCGATACCTTGGTGGAACAGCTGAACCTGCAATACAAATATACGGCTCTAACAGAGGGACCTAGTGCTCTGCTGAATTGGAAAGAGCGCAGCCATGTACAGAGTTGCTGAATCTCCATTAACGAAGGGGTGAGTGTGGGGGAAAGGTGGGGAACTGTTAACTTACACATTAATCCACTATAAAAAGACTATAAACAAGTCGAATATAACAAAGAACGATACACAGTTAAATTGGATTCTAATACTCCTAAGTCAAGTTAACTTTGAAATATTCTGGCACACGATTATACTAGGATCTCTTACCCTTAACTACACAATTTGCTCTGCTAAACTGACTTAAACTATCACTATGTGTTTGTAAACCGACGCAGAATGGATTATCTGATTCAATTTCTCCTAGAATTACTTTAATAACTTTTTCCTAAAGCAGATGCTTTACTAAGAGTATAAAAATAAGGTTAATGCAGACAGGATAAGCCTAACAAGCTACTTTGTTTTCCTAAGCTGCAAGCTCTTTTTTTGGGGTTGTCTCTTGTTTTGTGTCTCTTTTTTTTCTTTTCTTTTACACACTATTTAGTATTAAAATATTATTCAGCTACATAGTAATCACTATGTAGACGATGGTTCTGAATGTATAAAAATCTCTGATCCCTATCTAAACATTAATTAACCACTCTGCTCAGTTACATTATTATATTAGCCGTGCTACAATAGAAGGTTTAAATCAAATAAGAATGAGGCCTGATTATTAGTTAATAGTTGATGCTAATGTCATAAGAGCCCTCAGAGGCCTGTGTCCATCACTAGGAAGGTCTCATAGTGACAGGAAGGTTCGAATCAGAGGGAGTTCAAAGTTCTTAGGAGCTCTTAAAAATAAACACTGTATTATAATAACACATTTAAATCTGATCCTTTCTTGTGGTTAGCGCTCCACAATTCGATAAATGTGTGCAGATACTTCTTCTTGAGGTACAAAGGTAGCAACTGTGAGGTTGCAGTAATGGTTAAATGACGCTAATACCCTCTATAGGAGTACCCATGCAAGTTTTTTAAGTATCCAGGAGCAATTCTCAACACCTGGGCCATACGTTTTTTCTGCTTTAATTTCTAAGTAGCGCACACATCAGATGAGCTTCTGCTGTGGGACCGAATAGTCTAAACCCTGTGTTTACCAACCGCCACATTCTGGTCTATCCTATTTCACAATATTATGGAATCACTTCTTTCTATTGCGTACTAGATAATCACTTTCTCTCCCCTTTTTTTTCTCTCCTTCTTTTTTCATATTCTCACCCACGCCGTGCACTTCTTTCTCTATTACACTTTTTATTCTGAATGCACTGGGAGCAACTGGCTCCGCCACAGTTTCGTATTGATTTTAATGGATAAATGTATCACGTCACCATCCTTCACACTTAAATATAATCCAGGCATGGCGACTAAGCACAGGGAGCGTAGGAATAAGAACTCCACGGAGATCCCGGTAGAAGTCCATCCTGAAAGCACTTCATTATAGACCGAAAACCTTATGATTACTCAGGAATCACATGCTTTGGTTGCTAATATACTAGAAGCTATAACTCCCAAATTTGATCTTTTAAAAACTAAGATCAAGCATGCTATATTAATGTTAACAACCAAGGTTAGACAATTTTCCAAGAGGCTTCAGGAAGCCGAACAGCGAATTTCAGATATAGAAGATGTGACAAATTCATATATCCCAAAGATCGAGGGTAATCAGAGCGAGATACTTAAAATCCAGGCTAAATTAGATGACCTAGAGAACAGGTCAAGAAGGAATAATCTCAGTATTATTGGATTTCCAGAATCCAGACAAGTAGAAGATCTTATGAAAGTGATGACCCACACATTACCTCAGCTATTAAATATACCCCCACGAGCAACCTTTTGCCATTGAAAGAGTCCACAGATTGGGTAAACCATCGGATAACTCTGGAAATCTTGCTAAACCAAGACCGATTATTGCCAGATTCCTGAATTATCAGGATAAAATGTTGTTTCTACAACAATATCGCAAAAATCAGCCTATACTTTATAGCGATTTAAAAATCTTGCTTTTTCAAGATTTCTCCATCGAAATCTCCTCAAAACGGAGGAAACTTTCCCCAATCTGTGGCAAAATGATAAAAGCTGGGTGGCCTGACTTAAGTTGACACTTGAAGGACAGACCTTCTTTTTTGACTCAGAAGAGGAAAGAAAAAGTTTGCTGAACAAAGGACCAATTAACATTAAGTTAGGATTTAAGCATTATATGGTCCAAAGCCAGCTTAAGGTAACTATAATTGATGAGAAGGAGTTGGGTCCTTGTGGCGTGTTTTTTTTCCCTTTCTTTCCTTACGGGATAAAACTCATAACTAAAGTGATAAAAAGTACACTAACACCCATAAACTACCTATTAACCCCTAAACCGAAGCCCTCCCGCATAGCAAACACTGAAATAAAATTATTAACCCCTAATCTGCTGCTCCGGACATCGCTACCACTATAATAAACATATTAACCCCTAAACTGCTGCACTCCCGCCTTGCAAACACTAGTTAAATAATATTAACAATATGGGTGTCAGGGTACCATCCTCTCTGTCCATGTATCTGCTCATATGTCTCTCTTTAGTACCCAGTAATGCAGCATACTATACCTTTATAAGGTTCACCTCCCTCATTATCATTGCTTAGTATTGGTGTTTCAAACCACAGTACAGCCTCTCTCTTGATCAGTTGCGATACTGCATCAACTAAACCTAAACTCACTTCACTGTGTCTCATGTGAACGCTGTTCACAAAAAATCAACATTCTGCCTTGTGTATTGAAATCTAACAACTGCACGGCTGTAGGAGCAACATATCTAATTTACCAAATTGAGTAAGAACCGGAGCCCTCTTGTAAGCCTCCAGCGTCCTAGAACAGGCTGAGCAGTGACGTCACAAGCCTACTTCGCTCCACGCACGCTTACATCGGAACACACAGCTCCAGCCTTCTCCTTCTGAACGGCCGCAACTAAGTCTTCCTGAATATTCCGGTAAGCTTATCCCTCAAGTAAATCCTATGTCACACGGACTGTTAGCATAACCTTTGCACCTACTACTTTACCTGCTATATCAAATGGATTATCACAAAAACGCTGCAACTCCAGCAATTGTACCTCTCACTCCATTTCTCCCATAAGCTCGTGCACTCTACATTATACTTTACACTGCATAAGTCTACAAATTTAACAGGTTAAGCATATCTTCAAGTTTACCAAACTATAGCTACGTTAACCAGTTATTATACATAGAAGTTATACACCTGCTGATGTATTTTTCATTTGCATTGTTTGGTTAAAATTCCTGCCACATTTTTCTCAGTGCACTTTTTTCACATGTGGTGGCAATAGGAAACTTTAACCTACAGTTACAATATAACAAATTCTGCTGTATGGTTCTATGGTACAACTAGTTGCCTGGGATCATATTGTTGTTACCATTCACCTGCTCAGCTACATATTTATAACTGTTAACTTGAATTCCAGCAGTTGTGGTTCATATTCATAACTTTGCTCATCCATTCTAATTCTTCTAGATTAAAAATAAAGTGAGCGTGACAATGGGAGACTGCGAAAGCAGTAATAAGAGGTGATATTATTGCTTATCTGACCAGGTTCAAAAGGGATTCTAGGTTAAAAGAAAGAGAAGCAATAGCTACGGTAACAAATGCCTATAATAGGTACTTAAAGGGACACTGAACCCAAATTTTTTCTTTTGTAATTCAGAAAGAGCATGCAATTTTAAGCAACTTTCTAATTTACTCCTATTTTCAATTTTTCTTCGTTCTGTTGCTATCATTATTTGAAAAAGAAGAAGGCATCTAAGCCTTTTTTTGGTTTCAGTACTCTGGACAGCACTTCTTTATTGGTGGATGAATTTATCCACCAATCAGCAAGGACAACCCAGGTTGTTCACCAAATATGGGCCGGCATCTAAACTTACATTCTTGCATTTCAAATAAAGATACCAAGAGAATGAAGAAAAGTTGATAATAGGAGTAAATTAGAAAGTTGCTTAAAATTTCATGCTCAATCTGAATCACAAAAGAAAATTTTTGGTTACAGTGTCCCTTTAAGCGCCCCTTCAAATGATAATTGGAGATGATATATTGGGGAAAAGAATGAAAGGAATACCCTGTTAACTTTATATTCATCTCATGCAAATTAAAATTTCAAGCAAAACTATATAAACATGGCAACAAATCAGGTAAGCTCTTATCCAAGCTATTGAGAAATAGTAGACAATCCACAATAATTGAATCTTTACAGGATAAAGGGAAATTATTTACCTCACCTGAAGAAATCTCTGAATCTTTTTCCCTGTACTATAAATCAATTTACTTTCTATCCTCTTCAGGAATAGAAGCACGTGGAAAATTTTGGGAAGATATTGTGCTTCCACGCAGCAGCTCTGAATTTAACCTTAAGTTAAATTCCGAGATCCTAGAATCAGAAGTAAATCAAGCTATTCAATCACGAAAATTAGATAAGGCTCCAGGTCCGGATGCACTGCCAAACAAACTATACAAAATAATGGCTGCAACTCTCGTTCCTTATTTAACAACATTTTTCAACTCGTACTATATTGAAAACTCCCAAATCTCCTGTAACTTTGCAGCATCCCAAACAATCCTTATACTTAAGCCAAGAAAAGATCCCTGTAAAAAAGAATCTTATAGGCCCATAGCCCTGACTACAAGCTATTTACTTCTATTTTAGCTAAGAGACTTCAAGAAGGGCTATTGGAGATCATTCACAAAGACCAGGCTGGGTTTCTTCTTAATCGCAGTCCGGCAGCCAAGATCAGACAATTATTATTACTCATCGATTATTTTAAAAATTCTGATAGCCAGGTACTGAAAGATCAACCTGATGCAGCAGTTTTGGCAATTGACACTGAAAAAGCTTTTGATAGCGTGCATCACGATCATATATTGGATACATTATATTGATTTGGGTTTAGTAATAACTTCCCCAAACTGGTTAAGAATTTATGTACTCAATCCTATAATAGTCTGATAATTAACGGTGTAGAGTCAAATACAATTAAGCTAGGAAGATGTACTCGGCAAGGATGCCCGCTCTCGCCACTATTGTTCGATCTCATAATCAAACCTCTTGCCATCAAAATTAGGCAACAGATCCAAGGCATAAAATCCAGAATAAAGTGGTGAAATTGGCACTATATGCGGATGATATATTGATTTATATGTCTAACACTCTTTCAAATATTCCAAAGCTTATGAGTATAGTTGATTTATTTGGCCAATTCTCAGGTTATAATAACTAAAAATTCCTCTGTAAATAATCCTTTTTAGACAGTTACAAACGTAATGAGATATCTTGGGATCATGGTCTCTGCTTATCCTCAAGATTGGTATTCCCTGAATATTCCTCCTATTTTATCACAAATCAACGTCCATATAAAGAACTGGCAAAATCTCCCTCTATCGATATCAGGTCGTATAGCACTTTTCAAAATTCTATCGGCTAGATTACGAGTTTTGCGTTAAGCTGAAAAAGCAGCGTTAACAGGTCCTAACACTGCTTTTTCACTACCTCTGCTATTACGAGTCTTGCAGGTTTAGGGTCACCACACACTTCTTTGGCCTTACCGCAAACCAACTTATGTAAACTTAGTAAACCCTTTTTCTATGGGACTTCCATAGCGCCGGTATTACGAGTCTGTCCTGGGAGGCCAAAAAGTGAGCGGTACACCCTATACCAACAAGATCCGTAAAGCATTCTAAAGTCAGTAGTTATAAGTTTTACACTACAACGCCGTAGCATAAAACTCATAACTAAAGTGCTAAAAAGTACACTAACACCCATAAACTACCTATTAACCCCTAAACCGAAGCCCTCCCGCATCGCAAACACTGAAATAAAATTATTAACCCCTAATCTGCTGCACCAGACATCGCCACCACTATAATAAACATATTAACCCCTAAACTGCCGCACTCCCGCCTTGCAAACACTAGTTAAATCATATTAACCCCTAATCTTCCGCCGCTAACATCGCCACCACCTACATTATATATATAAACCCCTAATCTTCCGCCCCCAACGTCACTGCCACTATATTAAATTTATTAACCCCTAAACCTAAGTCTAACCCTAACACCCCCTAATTGAAATATAATTTAAATAAATCTAAATAAAATTACTATCATTAACTACATTAAACATTAAATTAAATTTGCTAAATCACAAAAACAAATAAACACTAAATTACAGAAAATAAAAAACTAATTATAGATCTTTAAACTAATTACACCTATTCTAATAGCCCTATCAAAATAAAAAAAAAACCCTATTCTATCAGCCAATCGGAATTAAGGTAGAAAAAATCCTATTGGCTGATGCAATCAGCCAATAGGATTGAGCTGGCATTCTATTGGCTGTTCCAATCAGCCAATAGAATGCAAGCTCAATCCTATTGGCTGATTGGATCAGCCAATAGGATTGAAGTTCAATCTTATTGGCTTATCCAATCAGCCAATAGGATTTTTTTCTACCTTAATTCCGATTGGCTGATAGAATTATATCAGCCAATCGGAATGTAAGGGAAGCCATCTTGGATGACGTCACTTAAAGAGATATTCATTATGAAGAAGCCGTCGTTTGAAGAGGATGCTCTGCGTCGGATGTCTTGAAGATGGACCCGCTCCGCGCTGGAAGGATGAAGATAGAAGATGCCGTCTGGATGAAGACTTCTGCCCATCTGGAGGACCACTTCTGCCTGTCTGGAGGACAACTTCTGCCAGCTTCGTTGAGGACATCTTGCCGCTTGGATGAAGACTTCTCCCGGTAAGTGAATCTTCGGGGGTTAGTGTTAGGATTTTTTTAAGGGTGTATTGAGTGGGTTTATTGTTTAGGTTAGGGCTTTGGGCCTGTAAAAGAGCTAAATGCCCTTTTAAGGGCAATGCCCATACAAATGCCCTTTTCAGGGCAATGGGGAGCTTAGATTTTTTTAGTTAGCTTTTTATTTGGGGGGTTGGTTGTGTGGGTGGTGGGTTTTACTGTTGGGGGGTTGTTTGTATTTTTTTTTACAGGTAAAAGAGCTGAATACTTTGGGCCAATGCCCCGCAAAAGACCCTTTTAAGGGCTATTGATAGTTTAGTTTAGGCTAGGCTTTTTTTATTTTGATAGGGCTATTAGATTAGGTGTAATTAGTTTAAATATCTTTAATTTTAGTTTAGTATTTTTTTGTGTGATTTAGCTAATTTAAAATAATTTATTTAATTGTATTTAATTTAGTTCATTTATTTAATTGTAGTGTCGTGTTAGGTGTTATTGTAACTTATGTTAGGTTTTATTTTACAGGTAAATTTGTATTTATTTTAGCTAGGTAATTAGTAAATAGTTAATAACTATTTAGTAACTATTCTACCTAGTTAAAATAAATACAAACTTGCCTGTAAAATAAAAATAAACCCTAAGCTAGCTACAATATAACTATTAGTTATATTGTAGCTAGCATAGGGTTTATTTTATAGGTAAGTATTTAGTTTCAAATAGGAATAATTTAGTTAATGTTAGTAATTTTATTTAGATTGATTTAAATTATATTTAAGCTAGGGGGTGTTAGGCTTAGGGTTAGACTTAGATTTAGGGGTTAATACATTTAATTTAGTGGTGGCGACATTGGGGGCGGCAAATTAGGGTTTAGTAAGTGTAGGTAGGTTGCGGCAACATTGGAGGCGGCAGATTAGGGGTTAATAAATATAATGTATGTGGCAGCGACGTTGTGGGCAGCAGATTAGGGGTTAATAAGTGTAGGTAGGTTGTGGCGACATTGGGGGCAGCAGATTAGGGGTTAATAAGTATAATGTAGGTGGCGCGGTGTCCAGAGCAGCAGATTAGGGGTTAATAAATATAATGTAGGTGTCGGCAATGTCGGGGGCAGCAGATTAGGGGTTAATAAGTGTAAGATTAGGGGTGTTTAGGCTCGGGGTTCATGTTAGGGTGTTAGGTGTAAACATAACTTTTATTTCCCCATAGGATTCAATGGGGCTGCGTTACGGAGCTTTACGCTGCTTTTTTGCAGGTGTTAGACTTTTTCTCAGCTGGCTCTCCCCATTGATGTCTATGGGGAAATCGTACAAGAGCATGTACGACCAGCTCACCGCTGACTTAAGCAGTGCTGGTATTGAAGTGCGGTATGGAGCACAATTTTGCTCAACGCTCACTTCTTGCCTTTTAACGCCGGGTTTGTAAAAACCCGTAATACCAGCGCTGTAGGTGAGCGGTGAGAAAAAACTGCTCGTTAGCAACGCACAGCTCCTAACACAAAACTCATAATCTGGCCGTAAATATTTTACAAAACCTCCCTATCTTTCTGAAAACATATGACATTAAGAAACTTAAAATGGCAATTTAACGTTTTATCTGGCAAGCAAAAAAACCCTGAATATCCTTACATAAGTTGTCCCTTCCCAAAAAATTTGCTGGCTTTGCTCTCCCTGATCTGCATATTTATAATTTAGTTTTTCGTGGTCGAATCGCAGTTGATTGGATTTCAAGTCAGAGTCAGAGTCAGATCGCTTTACAGATAATGCTTTGGAATCAAGTAGGATCTATCCATTTTCTCTTATCTCCTTGATCCACATAGCCCCTAAATCAATCCCTAAACAGGTGAAATCATATAAATCAATTTATGTGATAATCCAGGCATGGAGAAAGATTGGATCGCGAGTAGACTTAAACACAAGTATCCCGAGATTCCAAACGTTCCTAGGCAACCCAGACTATCAAGGAGGCTCACAATCCTTGCTATTGAAGAACTGGCACGGGAAAGGTCTACATTATGCCTCACAACTTATCAATCCAATGGCAGAAAATATTAATTCTTTTGAAGAGCTGAAGCAAGAATTTGATCTAAATAATTGCGATTTCTTTGCATATCTGCAAGCGAGACATTATGTTCAGCATTTAGTTAACACATTCTCTTGGAAATGGTCATGGGGTAAACTTGAAAATTGGCCAGTTTTGGCCAAAGCAGGTCATCACTCTATTTCCACCTGGTATCTATACCTGGTCTCGTACAATGGAGGATCCAATTTAGAAAGCATAACCCAAAAATGGACAAATCTTATCTCTGACAATATAGATCAGAATCTTCATGTAGCTCGTTCGTTATCTCTGCTCTTCCGCACCACAATATCTGAGACCTGGAGAGAGTCCCATATAAAATCAATTTATGCAACATAGAGATACATACATATACAGTACATATCTAAATATATATATGTATGTATATATAGGTATATATATATATACATATAAACAAGAAAACTCAGACCCTTATTTATCCAGCACCCAACCATGTCTGGAACAATATATATAGTTTAAAGCAGGGAAAAATTAAGGAGTAAATGATACACATACATTAGAAAATGCGTTTTAAAAGGATTTATATATTAATTTCAGCATGACAATAAATCATAAGCATGACCCCTAAATGTTCATAAAGTTCAAAAGTCCACAACCCGGGTTGTTAAATAGGAGTAACTAAGTTGGTCCATTCATTTGACCAGTATTGATTTGTTTCAAAATGCCTGATTAATGGCACATTTGTAATCCCAGAGATAGAAAGCAACGTTAATGCAGGGACAGCACCAATTGTATTGTAACACTGACTCTGTGGGTTTCAAACTTGTATCTTCGTATTCCCAATGCAAATTGTAACTGTATCACAAATAGCAGAAAAAAGTGGCAACTTTTCCATACCACATTAAACTCGCTGTGACAGTTCTGTATTGCGTGTAGAGGTATAATGAAACAAGTACCTGCTTCCTCGGTGTTCCGTCAGTGGCGTGTTATGGTGTTATATCTACCTGCTCGTTGCTTCCAATTTTTGTTTCAAACCGGTTTGGGAGATTCCCCTTTGCTTTTTTCTCCGTTCTTTCTTGGCTCTTTCTGTGCTTCTGCACGCCTTGGTTCACACCGGAGTATGATTTTGTTTGAGGGTCAGCTTTTTTGGACGGTGCACAGCTGCTGCACCGCTCCAAACAAACAAACAAGCAGCTACGCGCGTTTCACCCGGGGTCCAATCGGGCTTCTTCCGGCTGTGTATGATTGGAGATTGCTCTCCATAGCATTTAAACAGTATGCTCCGCCTTTAATTGGCTTTTTCAGGTACATAGTATATTTCTAGCCGTACAGGTGAAATGTCAAACAGTTATAAATATTTATATTGCTATGCTATTGGCCTTTTTCAAAATCACACATTTTCTATATAATATATTTCAGTTATATTTGTTCATACAGTGCAAAGTCTACAATACCAATTATCATAGGATTGTACTTTGGCTCTTCAGAGGAGCCGTAGTTCTAGGAATAGAACGCTTTTTGCTTTTTGGACATTCAGGGCTACCATAGCCCCAGGAACAAGGATTTCCCATACACTGACAGTTCCGGTGAACAGCGGAAGGGAACGGACATTGGGAAAAAAAGAAAAAAAGACAACTAGGCTGTGAAAACAGACCGGAGCAGCTGAGTATTTGGATATTTTACCCTAAAGGAGAAAGCTGTGTTTTTAAACTGCTGTATTATTAATAAAACATTGTAAGTGCATATTTTTAAGAGCAGCAGCGTTTGTGTTATTTATTGCACTTGAGTCTCTCTTTGCGCTTTTTTCTTTTTCAGAGTGAAAGTTGATACTGTTTAAATGCTATGGAGAGCAATCTCCAATCATACACAGCCGGAAGAAGCCCGATTGGACCCCGGGTGAAACGCGCGTAGCTGCTTGTTTGTTTGTTTGGAGCGGTGCAGCAGCTGTGCACCGTCCAAAAAAGCTGACCCTCAAACAAAATCATACTCCGGTGTGAACCAAGGCGTGCAGAAGCACAGAAAAGCCAAGAAAGAACGGAGAAAAAAGCAAAGGGGAATCTCCCAAACCGGTTTGAAACAAAAATTGGAAGCAACGAGCAGGTAGATATAACACCATAACACGCCACTGACGGAACACCGAGGAAGCAGGTACTTGTTTCATTATACCTCTACACGCAATACAGAACTGTCACAGCGAGTTTAATGTGGTATGGAAAAGTTGCCACTTTTTTCTGCTATTTGTGATACAGTTACAATTTGCATTGGGAATACGAAGATACAAGTTTGAAACCCACAGAGTCAGTGTTACAATACAATTGGTGCTGTCCCTGCATTAACGTTGCTTTCTATCTCTGGGATTACAAATGTGCCATTAATCAGGCATTTTGAAACAAATCAATACTGGTCAAATGAATGGACCAACTTAGTTACTCCTATTTAACAACCCGGGTTGTGGACTTTTGAACTTTATGAACATTTGGGGGTCATGCTTATGATTTATTGTCATGCTGAAATTAATATATAAATCCTTTTAAAACGCATTTTCTAATGTATGTGTATCATTTACTCCTTAATTTTTCCCTGCTTTAAACTATATATATTGTTCCAGACATGGTTGGGTGCTGGATAAATAAGGGTCTGAGTTTTCTTGTTTATATGTATATTAATTAAATACCCTTATCCGTGCACTATACTGAGAAGTGAGGTCCTATATAGGACACACGATATTTTATCTCGGTATATTAACTGTGAAATTTATTAAGCTAGTGGTGCTGGCACAAAATATACATATATATATATATATATATATATTTATGTGTATACATATGTATTTATATATTTATATGTGTATATATGTATTTAAATGGATATATACACATAAAACAAAAATAGTGAACTAAATAAATCACAAAATACAAAACACTTTATATCTTATCATATTTTCATCATCTATATACACATATAAACACATAAATACATATTCAGAAAAGTAGCGGTTAAACCAACTACAAAATGGTATACATGATAGTATTCTTTACCATAAATACCACTAAAAAGTAGAATCAATATCAGGTAAATTACAAGTTGTGCGTTTGTGTTTTAACGCTGAAAATATGGTCATTTCAGCGTTAAAACAGCAATACAGCCATTACAAGTCTTGTCGGTATAGCTGTACCGCAAGCCTTTTAGCCTGTAACGCAACATCAGTCCTGCACTGTTTTTTCATGGGACTTCCATAGCGCTGCCATTACGAGTTTTGCAGTGAGGCGAAAAAGCTTGCGTTATAGCCTATACCGACACGATCCATACCGCCATCTGAGAGCAGTAGTTATGAGTTTTACGCAACAAAACTGTTACATAAAACTCATAACTAAACTATTACAAAGTACACTAACACCCATAAACTTAACCGAGGCCCTCCCGCATTGCAAACACTATATTAAACCTATTAACCCCTAATCTGCTGCTCCCGACATCGCCTCCACTAATAACATTTATTAACCCTTATTCCGCCGCTCCTGATAGCGTCGCCACTATACTAAAGTTATTAACCCCTATTCCCCCGCACCCTAACATTGCCCACACTATAATAAGTATATTAACCCCTATTCCGCCGCTCCCCAACATAGCCACTACTAAATAAAGTTATTAACCCCTAAACCTCTGGCCTCCACATTAATACCACTAAATAAACCTATTAACTCCTAAACCGCCAGCCCCCACATCGCAACAACCTAAATTAAACTATTACCCCCTAAACTTAACCCTAAACCTAACCCTAAACCAAACCCTAACTGTAACAATAACCCTAACACCCCCTAACTTTAACATAATTAAAATAGAGCTAAATTAAAGTTACAATTATTAACTAAATAATACCTATTTAAAACTAAATACATACTTACCTGTGAAATAAAACCTAAGCTAGCTACAATATAACTTATAGTTATATTGAAGCTAGCTTAGGTTTCATTTTTATTTCACAGGTAAGTTTGTATTTATTTTAACTAGGTAGACTAGTTAGTAAATAGTTATTTACTATTTACTACTAACTACCTAGTTAAAATAAATACAAACTTACCTGTGAAATAAAACCTAAACTGCCTTACACTAAAACCTAACATTACAAAAATAAAAAAACCTACCATTACAAAAAATAACAAACGAAATTATCCAAAATATTAAAAATTATTCCCATTCTAATACCCTTTAAAAAAAAAAAACCCACCCCAAAATAAAAAAACCTAATCTATAATAAACTACCAAGGGCCCTTAAAAGGGCCTTTTGTAGGGCATTGCCCTAAAGAAATTAACTCTTTTTCTACAAAAGAAAAACATACACCCCCCAAATCCACAAAATAAAAATAAAGTAAAACCTAATCTACCCATTGCCCTGAAAAGGGCATTTGTATGGACATTGCCCTTAAAAGGGCATTCAGCTATTTTGCTGCCCATTAAAAATAAAAAAATGGCTATTCTAAAAAAAAACACACCCCAAAACGAAAAAAAAATTACACAAAATAACAAAAGAATTATCCAAAATAATAACAATTATTCCTATTCTAATACCCATTTTCAAAAAACCCACCCCAAAATAAAAGAAACCTAATCTATAATAAACTACCAATAGTCCTTAAAAGGGCCTTTTGTAGGGCATTGCCCTACAAACAGCTCTTTACCTAGCCCCCCCCCCCAATAACATTACAAACCCCTCCCCCAAACCCACAAAATAAAACTATCTAAAAAACCTAATCTACCCATTGCCCTGAAAAGGGCATTTGTATGGGCATTGCCCAGAAAATTTAAATCAGCCAATAGAATGAGAGATGCTTATATCCTATTGGCTGATTTAAACAGCCAATAGGATTTTAGCAGCCCTAATTCCTATTGGCTGATTCAAATTTTTCAGCCAATAGGAATGCAATGGTACCCCCAGTATAAAAGAGGTACCTTGCATTTCAATCCTCAGTGTGCGGCGGATGATCGCATGAAGAGGACCTCCACGTCGGATCGATGGACTTGGACCTCCGCCTTGGACCTTTGCCTGGACCTCCATTAATAACTATTTACTTACTAGTCTACCTAGTTAAAATAAATACAAACTTACCTGTGAAATAAATATAAAACCTAAGCTAGCTACAATATAACTATTATATTGTAGCTAGCTTAGGTTTTATTTCACAGGTAAGTATGTATTTAGTTTTAAATAGGTATTATTTAGTTAATAATTGTAACTTTAATTTAGCTCTATTTTATTTATAGTTAGGGGGTGTTAGGGTTAGGGTTACGTTAGGGTTAGGTTTAGGGGTTAATAGTTTAATTTAGGTTGTTGCGATGTGGGGGGCTGGCGGTTTAGGGGTTAATAGGTTTATTTAGTGGTAGTGATGTGGGAAGTCAGAGGTTTAGGGGTTAATAACTTTATTTAGTGGGGGCGTTGTCGGGGAGCGGCGGAATAGGGGGTTAATATCTTTATTATAGTGTGGGCGATGTTGGGGTGCAGCAGAATAGGGGGTAATAACTTTAGTATAGTGGCGGCGATATCGGGAGTGGTAGATTAAGTGTTAATAGCTTTATTTAGGTGGTGGCGATATCGGGAGCGGCAGATTAGGGTTAATAACATTAAGTAGTTAGTCGGGGGCAGCAGATTAGGGGTTTTTAGACTTAGGGTTTATGTTAGGGTGTTAGGTTTAAACATATCTTTTTTTCCCCCATAGACATCAATGGGGCTGCGTTACTGAGCTTTTCATTCCGCGATTGCAGGTGTTTTTTCTGACACGTTCCCCCCATTGATGTCTATGGGAAAAGCGTGCACAAGCACGTCAAAACAGTGCTTGTATTTTGTGCGGTATGGAGCTCAACGCAACCATATCACACGCACAAGCCTGCTTTTCTAAACCTTGTAATGGCAGCCCTATAGAGGGTGAAATAACGCAACTTTTGTTGCGTTTGTTAAATTTTCAATAGAGCGCATAACTTGTGTTTTAATATGTGTTGGTTATGCAAAACTGGGGAATGGGTAATAAAGGGATTATCTATCTTTTTATACAATAACCATTTTCACGTAGACTGTCCCTTTAATTATTTCCTAATTATAAATATAAATGATTAGATATTTATATTTTTAGATAATAGTTATTTCCCTATAGGTTTTTGTCAGTTTTTAATCTATTTGCCTACTAGGGAGCAAAACAAAATAATGGAAACCCAAAAACATCATTAGTGATCTTTTAAATTGAATTGGCAGTTCCAATGATTAATTTGAGTAGCTTTTAAATTGATTAAAAAACTGTGTAGTAAATCAATATGATTGGAATCCAGGTCAATGGGCATTGTACTCTTATGTGCAGTAAAAATCCATGGGCCCGATCACATATGTGTCGACGGGCGCAAAAGCCAGCGTCGCCAATTTTTAGTTGGATCTAGCCAACATATATACGGCACCATATACAAGTGCGCTGTGCATATTTTACCTGTCGCCTGCAGTTTTTACTCCCATAAACTAACATAGAACTGGCATCGCAAGTCGGTATCATATATTCAGTGCAAGGACTTACGCGCGCAGAATGGAGAAATTTGATTCCATTTTCACCTCGCCACACATAGGCAGGCGCAGCAAGCCTTGCGCTGAGTATATAAGTACCATAACTCTTTAGAAGCCTTAAAAAGCACCTATTGCATGCGCAATATGAACCCATAATCTGCACTCCCCCCACCGCAATAACTAATAAAATGTATTAACCCCTAATCCGCCAACCCCCACATCGAAAAATACCTAATAAAGTGATAAACCCCTAAACCGCCAACCCCCACATCGCAAAGTAACTAATAAAGTGATAAACCCCTAAACCACAAACCCCCCACAATGCAAACTACCTAATTACTTTATTAACCCTTAAACCGCCAACCCCCCACAGCTCAAAGTATTAAACTAATAACTAAGCCGCCTAACCTAACACCCACTAAATTAACCCCAATTACAATGCACTAACATAAAATAAAAAATACTAACTATATTTAAAAATAATAAATATTTACATAAAATTGAAAAAAAAAATAATTACTTTAAGAACCCTAACATTACTGAAAATAAAAAACCTACCCTTACTCAAAATAAAAAAACTAGGATTACATAAAAATAAAAAAACCTAACATTAAATTAAAAAATCCAAGATTACAGAAAAAAAACTACATTATCCAAAATAAAAAATAATATTCCTAATCTAATCCCCCTTAAAAACAAAAAAGCCACCCCAAAATAAAAAAACCTAATCTAGCAATAAACTTCCAATAGCCCTTAAAATTACCATTTGTAGGGCATTGCCCTAAAGAAATCAGCTCTTTTACACCAAAAAATACTAAGTACCCCCTAACAGTACAACCGCCCAAACCCCCCAAAATAAAAGAGACCTAACTTAAAAAACCTAATCTACCCTTTGCCCCTAAAGGGACATTTGTATGGGAATTGCCCTTAAAAGGGCATTTAGCTCTTTTAGTGCCCATTAAAATAAAAAAAGCCCTAATCTAAATAAAAAAATACACCCCCGAAAAAAAACCTAACACTAAGCCCGAAATAGGTACTCACCATTCCTGAAGTGTGGCGGTGAAGTATTCTTCCAGGTGGCTCCATCTTCCATCTTCAATCTTCATCCCGGTGTCGCGGTCCGACGGGGAGGCTCCTCTTCATGCGATAGTCTCCCGCACACTGAAGACTGAATGCGAGGTACCCGTTTTATATTGGGGTACCTTGCATTCCTATTAGCTGAAAATTTCAAATCAACCAATAGGATGAGAGCTGCTTAAATCCTATTGGCTGTTCAAATCAATCTTCAGTGTGCGGCAGACGATCGCATGAAGAGGAGCCTCCACGTCGGATGACCGTGCTGCCACCGATCTGTCTACGCTCTGCGCCGCACCACCTGGATGATAATTGAAGATGGCACCGCCTCCGCTTCGTGACACCGGGATGAAGATTGAAGATGGAGATGCCCGGAAGAAGACCTTCACCACCCGACTTCAGGAATGGTGAGTATCTATTTCGGGGTGAGTGTTAGTTTTTTTTTTCTTGGTGTTTTTTTTTTATATTAGGGCTTTTTTTTAAGGGCAATGTCCATACAAATGCCCCTTTAGAGGCAATGGGTAGATTAGTTGGGTTTTTTTTAAGATTTAGGTCTTTTTTATTTTGGGGGGTTTTACTGTTGGGGTAATTTGTATGTTTTAAGTAAAAGAGCTGATCACTTTAGGGCAATGCCCTACAAAAGGGCTTTTGGTAGTTTAGGCTTTTATTTTGGAGTGGATTTTTTGTTTTTATAGGGGTATTAGATTAGGTTTAATTTTTTTATTTTGTATAATTTTGTTTATGTTTTTCTGTAATCTTAGGTTTTATATTTTAATCTTAGGTTTTTTTATTTTCATGTAAAGATATGATTTTTTTATTTTGTGTAATTTTTTTTTTTTAAGGTAGTCTTTTTTATTTTATGCAATTTTAGTTTAATTGGGGTTAATTTAGGGGGTGTTAGGTTAGGGGGCTTAGTTATTAGTTTAATACTTTGCGTTGTGGGGGGTTGGTGGTTTAGGTGTTAATAGGTTAATTAGGTTGTTTGTTTTGTGGGTGTTGGCAGTTTAGTGGTTAATAGGTTAATTAGGTAGTTTGCGATATAGGGATTTTGACGTGTCTGTTTAATTTTTAGGAGGCGGGTGCTTACGGACGCGGCCAGCTTCAAAAACGTGCTCGTGCACGATTCCCCCATAGAAAACAATGGGGCAGTTTTAGCTGAAAAAAAACCTGCAAAAAAGCAGCGTTCAGCTCTTAACGCAGCCCCATTGTTTTCTATGGGGAAACACTTCCTACGTCTGCACCTAACACTCTAATATGTACCCCGAGTCTAAACACCCCTAACCTTACACTTATTAACCCCTAATCTGCCGCCCCCGCTATCGCTGACACCTGCATATTATTATTAACCCCTAATCTGCCCGCTCCGTACAACGCCGCAACCTACATTATACCTATGTACCCCTAATCTGCTGCCCCTAACACCGCCGACCCCTATATTATATTTATTAACCCCTAATCTGCCCCCCACAACGTCGCCGCCAGCTATCTACAATAATTAACCCCTAATCTGCCGACCGGACCTGAGCGCTACTATAATAAAGTTATTAACCCCTAATCCGCCTCAATAACCCTATAATAAATAGTATTAACCCCTAATCTGCCCTCCCTAACATCGCCGACAGCTAACTTCAAGTATTAACCCCTAATCTGCTGACCGGAGCTCACCGCTACTCTAATAAATTGATTAACCCCTAAAGCTAAGTCTAACCCTAACACTAACACCCCCCTAAATTAAATATAATTTAAATCTAACAAAATAAATTAACTCTTATTATATAAATTATTCCTATTTAAAGCTAAATACTTACCTGTAAAATAAATCCTAATATAGCTACAATATAAATTAAAATTATATTGTAGCTATTTTAGGATTAATATTTATTTTACAGGCAACTTTGTAATTATTTTAAACAGGTACAATATCTATTAAATAGTTAATAACTATTTAATAGCTAAAATAGTTAAAATAATTACAAAATTACCTGTAAAAAAATCCTAACCTAGGTTACAATTAAACCTAACACTACACTATCAATAAAAAAATTAAATAAACTACCTACAATTATCTACAATTAAACCTAACACTACACTATCAATAAATTAATTAAATACAATACCTACAAATAAATACATTTAAATAAACTAACTAAAGTACAAAAAATAAAAAAGAACTAAGTTACAAAAAATAAAAAAATATTTACAAACATTAGAAAAATATTACAACAATTTTAAACTAATTACACCTACTCTAAGCCCCCTAATAAAATAATAAAGCCCCCCCAAAATAAAAAAATTCCCTACCCTATTCTAAATTAAAAAAAGTTCAAAGCTCTTTTACCTTACCAGCCCTTAAAAGAGCCCTTTGCGGGGCATGCCCTAAAGAAAACTGCTCTTTTGCCTGCAAAAAACCCCACAATACCACCCCCCAACATTACAACCCACCACCCACATACCCCTAATCTAACCCAAACCCCCCTTAAATAAACCTAACACTACCCCCCTGAAGATCTCCCTACCTTATCTTCACCACGCCGGGCCGAACTCCTCATCCGATCCGGGCGAT
This sequence comes from Bombina bombina, assembly GCF_027579735.1. Classification (NCBI taxonomy): domain Eukaryota; kingdom Metazoa; phylum Chordata; class Amphibia; order Anura; family Bombinatoridae; genus Bombina; species Bombina bombina. Next base: position 165,710,460 of record NC_069502.1, read on the forward strand.
GTCTATCCAAGCGGCAAAGAAGAGGTCTTCATCCCGGCGATGTCTTTATCCAAGCGGCAGCAAAGTCTTCTTCCATCCGGAAGCATCTTCCATCAAGCGGCAGCAAAGTCTTCTTCCATCCGACAGCATCTTCCATCAAGCGGCATCTTCAATCTTCTTTCTTGGCTCCACCGACGCGGAGCATCCATCCCGGCCGACGACTGAACGACGAATGAGGTACCTTTAAATGACGTCATCCAAGATGGCGTCCGTCGAATTCCGATTGGCTGATAGGATTCTATCAGCCAATCGGAATTAATGTAAGAAAATTCTGAATCAAGTTCAATCCGATTGGCTGATCCGATCAGCCAATCAGATTGAGCTCGCATTCTATTGGCTGTTCCGATCAGCCAATAGAATGCGAGCTCAATCTGATTGGCTGATCGGATCAGCCAATCGGATTGAACTTGATTCTGATTGGCTGATTCCATCAGCCAATCAGAATTTTCTTACCTTAATTCCGATTGGCTGATAGAATCCTAGCAGCCAATCGGAATTCAACGGACGCCATCTTGGATGACGTCATTTAAAGGTACCTCATTCGTCGTTCAGTTGTCGGCCGGGATGGATGCTCCGCGTCGGTGGAGCCAAGAAAGACGATTGAAGATGCCGCTTGATGGAAGATGCTGTCGGATGGAAGAAGACTTTGCTGCCACTTGATGGAAGATGCTTCCGGATGGAAGAAGACTTTGCTGCCGCTTGGATAAAGACATCGCCGGGATGAAGACCTCTTCTTTGCCACTTGGATAGACATCGCCCGGATCGGATGAGGAGTTCGGCCCGGCGTGGTGAAGATAAGGTAGGGAGGTAGTGTTAGGTTTATTTAAGGGGGGTTTGGGTTAGATTAGGGGTATGTGGGTGGTGGGTTGTAATGTTGGGGGGTGGTATTGTGTTTTTTTTTACAGGCAAAAGAGCAGTTTTCTTTGGGGCATGCCCCGCAAAGGGCCCTTTTAAGGGCTGGTAAGGTAAAAGAGCTTTGAACTTTTTTTTAATTTAGAATAGGGTAGGGAATTTTTTTATTTTGGGGGGCTTTATTATTTTATTAGGGGGCTTAGAGTAGGTGTAATTAGTTTAAAATTGTTGTAATATTTTTCTAATGTTTGTAAATATTTTTTTATTTTTGTAACTTAGTTCTTTTTTATTTTTTGTACTTTAGTTGGTTTATTTAAATGTATTTATTTGTAGGTATTTTATTTAATTCATTTATTGATAGTGTAGTGTTAGGTTTAATTGTAGATAATTGTAGGTAGTTTTATTTAATTTATTTATTGATAGTGTAGTGTTAGGTTTAATTGTAGCTTAGGTTAGGATTTATTTTACAGGTAATTTGTAATTATTTTAACTAGGTAACTATTAAATAGTTATTAACTATTTAATAGCTATTGTACCTGGTTAAAATAAATACAAAGTTGCCTGTAAAATAAATATTAATCCTAAAATAGCTACAATATAATTATAATTTATATTGTAGCTATATTAGGGTTTATTTTACAAGTAAGTATTTAGATTTAAATAGGAATAATTTATTTAATAAGAAATAATTTATTTCGTTAGATTTAAATTATATTTAACTTAGGGGGGTGTTAGGGTTAAGGTTAGACTTAGCTTTAGGGGTTAATAAATGTATTATAGTAGCGTTGAGCTCCGGTCGGCAGATTAGGGGTTAATACTTGAAGTTAGGTGTCTGCGATGTTAGGGAGAGCAGATTAGGGGTTAATACTATTTATTATAGGGTTATTGAGGCAGGAGTGAGGCGGATTAGGGGTTAATACATTAATTATACTAGCGGTGAGCTCCGGTCGGCAGATTAGGGGTTAATTATTGTAGGTAGGTGGAGGCGACGTTGTGGGGGGCAGATTAGGGCTTAATAAATATAATATAGGGGTCGGCGGTGTTAGGGGCAGCAGATTAGGGGTACATAGGGATAACGTAGTTGGCGGCGGTGAACGGAGCAGCAGATTAGGGGTTAAAAAATTTAAATAGAGTGGCGGCGATGTGGGGGGCCTCGGTTTAGGGGTACATAGGTAGTTTATGGGTGTTAGTGTACTTTAGAGCACAGTAGTTAAGAGCTTTATAAACCGGCGTTAGCCCAGAAAGCTCTTAACTACTGACTTTTTTCTACGGCTGGAGTTTTGTCATTAGATTTCTAACGCTCACTTCAGCCACGACTCTAAATACCAGCGTTAGAAAGATCCCATTGAAAAGATAGGATACGCAAATGGCGTAGGGTGATCTGCGGTATGGAAAAGTCGCGGCTGGAAAGTGAGCGTTAGACCCTTTAATGACTGGCTCCAAATACAAGAGGGCAGTAAAAACCAGCGTTAGGAGCCTCTAATGCTGGTTTTGACGGCTACCGCCCAACTCTAAATCTAGCCGTTAATGTTTATCACCAGGGGAATGTTTTTGACCCTTTGTGTCCTCTATCCATCCTGTTTTCTCGATTGACCTTTGCTGGTCTGTCTTCTGTTAATTAGATATCCTAATCTTGTAACAGGAATCTTTGCTTTCCCCTTCATCCATTTTCTTCTCTGACATGTCTCCCTTAAAGTACTTGGAACAACTTATTTCAGAAAAATAGAGACTTCGTATATAAAGGTATAAACACATACAATAGAGCAATAACAATAAACCAAATATAACTTAACTTTGTAAAAAACCTTCCATTCATTAACTAGTACCATAAAAATACGTGGTCGTGGGGGCGGAGCCTGGCTGTGCAGGAGAATGGCCGTGTGTTTGTAGTGCTCCTGAGCTGAAGACTAGCCAAATGCCATCAAAGCCCATAAAGTACTCCTGTACAGACTTCTAAACAAACTTAGGAACCAAGGAGACTGCAAGACATTTATTTTGGTCCTGGGAGAGGGTCTCTTATAACATTTTGCAGGCGCAATTCAGAACTTTGGCGCTGCGCCCTGTATTGCGGCCCTGAAAGAATTGTACCGGGAGCCTAAAGGACAGATCGCGGGAGGACAGCACTTGTTTTCAGTAAGCTGAGGGACCCCTATTAAGTAGTGCGTCCAGACTGTGCAGTGCCGCGGTGTTTCAACAAGTAGCGGCCTTAGATCAACACCGGCCCTGTATTAGCTCACTGCGGCCGTGATCTAGGAGGAAGTTGAGATAGCCCCTGGTCGGAACCTATGTCCGCAGCGCCTGGCTTGATATAAAACAAGCTACCGGGACACTTACAAGTGGTGCGGTGACTAGCCGCGTTGCGCACCGGACAGTGTTGGCTAAAAGAATACCCGCTGAGTCCCCTACAGAAAGCCGGTAAGCAGAGTTAACAGGGTGAGGCTGTTGCACCTGAATTCTTTTCTATGGGACATATATATTTATCCTAATATCGCTGTGGAGCGGATGTTAATTAAGGGGACTCTTTAAATTGCATAAAAGCCTATTTGACACGCTACTATAGTCAAGGCCTACTACAGTGTGTTACAGTGAGGAAGCTGCTATTTGGGCCCTGTGTATTGTGACGCAGCTTAGAAGGGCAGAAAAAAAAAAAATACAAAAAAACAAAAGGAAAATAGGAGCACAAAATATATGAAAAAAAAAAAAAAAAAAAGCTCTGTTTATTTGCAGGAAGGATTGCCTGATCATATCATACCTATATTATATTGATAATCTAATAGCTCACTGTAGTCACCTCCTGATATCAGTAAGCCCATCTTAAGTGTACCCCCCGCACCTCACATCTGTGCTCGGGTTCCCCTTGAGTGTAGTGACTGACTTCTCTGAAAAGCATTGCAGATGGCTCAGAAAAAACAGGCAGGCACTGAAAAAGGCGCAAAGACCAGGAATATGAATTATTACATTAAATCAGCAGAGTTGCTAACTGGTGACGACAACCAGACACAGGTACACCACAGAGAGGAAGACCCTGTATCTATACCCCCTGATCTATCACAGTATGTTACTAAGGGAGACCTCCAATCCCTTTCATCAAAAGAGGACATTAAAAGCATTGCTGCTGACATCAAAAATTTATTCAGTGAGCTGAAGAAGGATCTATCTGACCTCTCGCAGAGAGTAGTGTCTGTGGAAGACTCACAAAGCATGTTACAACAGCAATTAAAAGAAACTAATTCCCAGACACAACATAACACCAATCTTATCCAGAGTTTATTAGAAAGAGTGGAGGACCTGGATAACCGCAGCAGGCGGAACAATCTGCGAGTGAGAGGGATTCCGGAAGCTATTAATCCTACTGCCCTGCCTGGTTATTTACAAGATCTCTTCCGCACGGTGAAAGGTACCCCACTAGCAGCTGAAGTCATTATAGAAAGAGCGCACAGAGCGCTGCGCCCTAAACCATCGCCAAAAGCCCCCCCAAGAGATGTTATCCTCAGAATGCTGAATTACAAGGATAAAGAAGAGATCCTTAGGTGCAGCAGGAACAAGCACCCAATCCAGCATGCTGGGATCACCTTGCAAATTTTTTTCGGATCTATGCCCTGCTACCCTACAGAAGCGCAGGGATCTCCGTTTTCTGACATCTGCCCTTCAGGAACACAAAATTCCCAACAGATGGGGTTTCCCACCTGTTTGGTGGCCTCTAATGGTGATAAATCTGCAGTTTTCCGCTCTTTTGAAGATTTAGACAGGTTCTGCTTCACGCTGGGTATAGCAGTGCCACAGCCAATCAATATGGATAATCCACCACTAGATTCTGCAGGAACCTCCTGTCCGTCCTGACGGGAGAGGTAAGAAACTACATCTGTCTTTTCAGCTAAAAGTGCCAGGTCCAGGGTTTCTCCCTGATGCAATGAGACTTTCCTTGGACTGAAATGTATTCTATATATATTTAGCACATTAATGTCTCACATGTTGTACTGTTTAACTCATCCTGTTGGAAATTGCATTTATTTCTATTTTTTTGCGTTAGTATTTCTTTTTTGTACTCTACCTAGGATCATATGTCAAGGATATGTCTCATTTCTGAATGCTTCCTGCAGGATTGTTTTGTACTTGGTCTATGTGCATTGGGGGCGGATGTTGAGACGTCTTTGGCTACTGTCATTCCCGGATGCACATACTACCCCCTTGGTTCTAAAATGTTGGTTCACTCATTTATTCTTTACCCTCATTGTTGTATGATTCTAAATGTTTGTTAAAATATGAATGGTAAGTCAGTTTGTATTAGGATTTGTACGTTACATTACCTGTCAATAGGCTAGTCGCCGGCATAATCCCTCTAGAAAAGCCTTTACAGAGGCTAGTTAGTCTCATTGAGACCCGGATTTGCTGTCTTAGTTGCTATAGTAGATTTTACATAAAGCACATTTTATCCAGTGTTTACCCTTATTAAGGCCTAGGTTTTAGAAAGTCACTAAATACACTCATACACCTCATTTACACCACTTTCCTGACCTGTTCTGTACCCCTCCCCTCCCTCGCCTATCCCCTCTTAATACCTCTTCTTTCCTTTCCCACATTCCCCCCCCCCCTTTTTTTTTTTTTCTTTCCTCATGGATCTCGGGGGCCTGAGCCCTCGGGCTCACCCTCTGAGATTCTTGACGATCAATGTGAAGGGCTTAAACAACCCGAGCAAGCGCTCCATAGTTATGAGGGAATTTCACAAAATGGGTGGGGACGTAATTTTCATACAAGAATCCCACTTTGCTAAACAGAAAGTGCCGAAATGGCATACTCATAGATATCCAATAGCTCTTTTTTCCTCTGGCCCCCGCAAACAAAATGGAGTGGGTATCCTGATCGTCAGGGTGTCCCATTTCAAATACAAGAGACTCATTGTGACAAGGAGGGCCGATTCATTATGCTAATAGGCACACTCCACGGCGTTCAGGTTACGATGGTCAATATCTACGCCCCGAATGTTGCTCAGCATATTTTTCTTAAGACTCTCTCGAGTAGATTGCTCGATCACGCCAAGGGGATTATCATCATGGGAGGGGACTTCAATGTACCTCTCATCCCCAAACAAGACACATCTAATGGCATCTCAAGTGTACCACACTACGTACTTAAACACATAAATGCGACACTTAGGCACCACCTCCTACATGATATCTGGCGAACCCTACATCCTACTGAAACAAAATTTACATTTTACTCTAGTCCGCACAGGAAATACTCACGCATTGATTATTTCTTTGTAGACTCGCAGGGCATAGCATATGTGCAGAGTAGTGAGATAGCCTCAATCACATGGTCAGACCATGCCCCAGTTATATTCCAGATGCTGTGGCCTGATACACCCCCCACTTCAGCTATTTGGAGACTGGATGATGCTCTTTTGGGTGCCCCTGACATTGTTGCAGACATTTCGGCCCAAATGACGGAATACTTTGAGCTAAACATGACAGACGAACTGCCCCTTACAACAATTTGGGAGGCTCATAAAAGTGTTATACGGGGTCATCTCATTAAGCATAAAGCACGTTTGCGGAGGCAGAGGAGAGACAGATATGACCAACTGCTCTCGGACATTAAGTTATTGGAGGACTTACATAGAAAGGACCCCTTAAACAGAGAAAGGGAAACTGACCTGACTAGAGCCAGAAACGATTTCAATCAACTCCTCCAGGAGGAGAACCATAAAATTGCGACTTGGCTCTATCAGAGGTACTATGAGGGAGGAGACAAAGCTGGGAAACTCCTGGCGAGAACACTTCGAAGATCCCAGCTCAAGGCGTATGTTTATTCCATGAGAGATCACACAGATAAGGTCCATAAGGATAGCCAGGGCATAGCAGAAATTTTCCGGCTTTATTATGGCGGTCTCTACAATCTGAATCCCACAACAGTGTCTCATGGGAATGCGGGCCTTTCTCGGAGACTACTGGTCCGAGAATATCTTAAGGATACTAAAATGAAAGCGCTGGACATAGAGGCAGCTGATATCCTTGACTCCCCCTTGACTGGGGAGGAGATAGAAGACACTCTGAAGAGTCTCCCAAGTGGGAAGTGCCCTGGTCCGGATGGACTGGGCTCAAAATACTATAAGACCTTTTTGTCAATACTTTTGCCACACCTAAAATCCATGTTCAATTCTTTATCTAGCGATAGGGCTCTGCCTTCTTCTATACTGGCTGCATATATTACGGTAATCCCGAGCCGGGAAAACCGCCCGATAAACCGCAAAGTTACAGACCAATCTCTCTGCTAAACGCAGACGTCAAGATCTTGGCTAAGGTGTTGGCGAACAGAGTTAATAAGTTTCTTCCCGGTCTGATTGATTTAGACCAAGTTGGGTTTGTTCCTGGTCGAGAGGCCAGGGAAAATACCCTCAAAGTCATGCAGCTGATCTCACACTCAGTCAAAGAGGGACTGCCGCTTGCCCTGTTATCAACAGATGCAGAGAAAGCCTTTGACAGGGTGAGCTGGCAGTTCCTTAGGGACACTTTGAGGGAGGTGGGCTTTGGAGATCGGTTTATAGAATTGGTCTTCTGCCTTTACTCGAAGCCTACCGTAAGGGTCAGGGTAAATGGCCTTTTGTCTGAGCCACTTGCTATTTCCAATGGGACCAGACAGAGGTGTCCCCTGTCTCCCTTGCTGTTCGCCATTTCGGTTGAGGCATTGGCGTGCAACATCCGAGACAACCGCAGCATAACGGGATACTCGATAGGAGATCGAGAATACAAAATAAGTATGTAAGCTGACGACCTGCTTTTCACTTTGAGTGACTTGAGGACATCTGTCCCTGCCCTCTTGTGGGAGTTTGCTAGATACGGTGAGGTGTCCGGCTTTCTGTTAAACGCCACCAAATCAGAGGTATTAGGGGTCAACTTAGAACAGTCTGTTAAAGACTGGCTACGTGACTATAGCCCGTTTCAGATGAAAGACAAGCATCTGAAATACCTAGGAGTCTATCTTGCTGCTTCTACCCAGGTTATATTTGAGTCAAACTATGCGACACTCCGATGTGAGGTCGCAGCAGACTTGTCTGTGTGGAAACATAAACACATTTCATGGCTGGGGCGGATTGGTGTAGTGAAGATGAACGTTCTTCCTAGACTGCTATATCTGTTCCAGACACTGCCCATCCCGCTCCCACAAGCCTTCCTCCTACAGTTCCAAAACCTTATTGAGGAATATATATGGCAGGGAACTAGGCCGAGGATTAATAGGCAGACTATGTATAAACCCAGAGAGGAGGGCGGATTAGCCCTCCCAGACATAAAGCTTTACAGAAAAGCCGTGATTCTACAGAGAGCGGTTGAGTGGTGCCAGGGAAACCCACAAAAAGACTGGATTTCTATGGACAGAGAGATCCTTCAGGTCAGAGACCCTTGGCCTTTGCTGTGGATCAGTGGTAAATACAGGCCCTCGCAGATAGTGGGGTTCCCCCTTTTGGAGGAGCTATTAGTTACATGGGACACCACATTGCGAACTGAATCCCATATCTCTACCCCAATTTCGCCTCTTACGCCCATTTTTGACAACCCAGACTTGTCTCTACAGTTCAGGGCAACTGCGGAACGGAGCACCCTCTTTATTAACCGGGTGTCCAGCTTTGTCCATGGGGGGCGACTAAAATCGAAAGACAATATAATGCTGGACTCCCCGGGCCTCTCCCTGACATGGTTTTCCTACTTACAGATAGGTCACTTTATCAACACCCACAAATACAAACAGCAGTTGATGAGGGACCCCTCCCCTTTTGAGTCTCTATGTATCCAAAGTAATGTGGCTGGGCATTTGGTCTCCCTCATCTATACTCTACTCCTACAGCCGAGAGACAGCCCCCTCCCAAACTACACAAGAGCATGGCATAAGGAGCTGGGCTCTGAGCTCTCTAATGAGGATTGGCAACGGATTTTCCGAGCCATAAAAACACTGTCGGTCTCTGCCCGTATGCAGGAATCACATTATAAATTCTTGAGCCGATGGTACCTTACGCCGTCTAGGCTTAAGACAATCTACCCGAGAGTCTCTGAGAAATGCTGGAGGGGGTGTGGTGGTACAGGTACAATTCTACACATCTGGTGGGACTGCCCACTCCTGCTGGACTTTTGGTCTTCCGTTTGGCAGGAGATTCAGAAATTTCTGGACATTGACATTCCGAAACTCCCGGAAACCCTGCTTTTCCATTTTCCTACCAAGGTGGAGAACAGGGTGAAAAAGAACCTCCTAATGCTGATGTTGTCGGGGGCTAAGAACCTGATACCTCAGCGTTGGAAATCCCCCCAAATACCTACCCTTGCGGACTGGAGACAAAATGTGCAAAATATTCTCCTTTTGGAGAAATATCATTATGTTAAGATTGCGACACTGGGAGCATACACGGAAATGCTATTGTTGTGGGAGGGTGCCGGGCTGGAGAGAGACTAGTTGGTCCTGTGGCCTAAAATAGCAGACCGTCCTGGAGTGGTGGACACCCTATGCTTTATTTTTTATTTTTATTTTTTTTCCCTTTTTCTCCCCCCGATACCGCCCACCCTTCCCCTCCCCTCTCCTCTCTGGATATCCTTCTCTTTCCCTCTCCCCCCTTGCTCAACCCTTTTCTACCCATCTATAACCTATTCTTCCCGGCCTCCTTGAATGTGTATATACCGAGAGGTTAGGGAAACTGGAACACAGGCACTGAGCGGCAGACCGGGTAATATTTAATATATCTGTATATCTTAGACTTGTATTGTCTATATATGTCTTAGTCATTTAAGCATCATGTCTTTGCTGTAAAAGACATGTCATTAGTTGTTGGAAAATTTTTGAAAAATGTAAGTGAAGAGCTAATCATTACTCCTGATCTTAAAGGACACTCAATTGTTGGCAGATTGCTGTTCTCCTCTATTTACTACACGGGGACCCCGAGTTATTGGAGTCCCACAGACTGTTAAGCATAGCTGCTGTTAGAATTGTCCATGTTGGAAAAAATGGAAGGACGAAACAAAAAAAAAAAAAAAAAAGTGTCTGTCATTGCAAGTGAACTTATTGTTTTCTGTAAGTTTCTTTTTCTCAATAAAGCTCTTTCGAAAAAAAATAAATAAATAAATACGTGGTCGTGGTCAAACTCTGTCCTAAATCATCTACTCCTAACTCTAACATAAGTAGCAGACTGCGGGAGGGGAGGGTCCGGATATTCATGGTCTGAGCGCCCTCTCCAGGGACACCTCAATCACGTCTCTCAATCAGCACTCTATTGTTTAGACCCCCACACCACCTCTCTTCTACTATATATCACCCTGAGTTATCCAATAGAACCAAGTGGCCTGAAACTGCGTTCTTTCCCCCTGATTTGATGCTACAATTTCCAACATCCTGTAAATATCTTGTACCTTGTCCATGACTTCCTGCCAAGCAGGTCTTCCAATGCCTGGCAATGCAGACCCTGGTGGCTGTGCATATAATTTTAATAAGTCTATTTATCTTTGAGTTATATCTAGGACAATCTTGGTTTAAGAGTGCAGTGGTTATGGTGAGGGAATATGTTTCATCTAGCATTTTGCAAAAAAGTTCATTGAGTTGATCCCAAATATGTTTTATTTTATCACACTCCCACCACATGTGAACTTAAGTGCCTACTTCCCCACACCCTCTATAGCAATAGATAGAGTTATCTTTGGCAAAGTGAGAAGATCTGACAGGTGTGAGATACCACCTAAAAGCTGTTTTAATAGCATTCTCTCTGAGGTCTGCACTGGTTAGCCCTTTGCAAGAATCAAACAACAGTTGATTCCATTCGTCAATCTGGAGGACCGCTTGGGTATCTGTTTCCCAGTTTGTGAGGAAAGTTGCCTTAGTGGCATTATTTTTAGTCTGAATGGTAAGGTAAAATTTGGAGATAGTGCCTTTGCCTCTATTGGGGGATCTACACATCTCTTCAACCATTGTGAATGTGTGTTGTGGTTGGTTAGCCCCATATCTAGAAATAGCCGAGGAGATCTGTAGATAAAGGTACCAATGTAGTTCGTGTGGTTGAATCTTTTCTTTAAGGTTATTGAATGTCACCAGGAGCCCCCCTTTAACGAAATCTGCCACCCTGTAGAACCCTTTATTAGTCCATTTACCTATTATTCTATGTGCCTCATCAGGCATGAGAGATCTGATCGGTTTGATACTCGTATTGACAGGGATTAAATCTAGCTGTTTGCTTAATTAGTCCCATTGGGTAAGAGCATCTAAAGTTATTTGTGATCTATATGTGTTATGAGTCAGACTGTCCCTCTTACTCCAAATCACTTTGTCCGTACAGTTGCATCCCATCAGGTCGGACTCTATTCTTGTCCAGACTATGTGTAGTTCTGTCTTGTGGAAGAGTGTGGTCTGAGCTAATCTGGCCGCTCGGTAATAGTCCAAAATATTTGGAAGACCCACCCTCCCTAGTTGTCTATGTCGGGTCAGCACTTGTGCAGCTATTCTCGCCTTCCTGTCTCCCCTTAAAAAGGGTATAAGGTCCTTTTGTATTTTTTGTAATTCTATCAACGGAATCTTACTAGGCAGGGCTCTAAAAAGATAAAGTATTCAAGGAAGGACATTCATCTTTATGATTGATAAATGTCCATACCATGAGAAGGTGTGTTTTTTCCATGTGTGTAGGTCTTTTCTTATTTTACTAAATAAAGGTGTATAGTTTGCGTTGTACAGTGTTTGATATGAATTCGTTAGTTTGATTCCCAAGTATGTCAGTGAGTGCTTAGTCCATCTAATGTCGAAGTTAAGTTGTATAATTTTCTTTGTGTGTGATGGGATTGCAATAGACAGAGCCTCGCATTTGTCTTTGTTTATTTTGTATCCCGAGATCTCCGAGAATTCCTGTAAGATTTTATATAAGTTAGTTAGAGACCCCATAGGATTAGTCAGTGTTAGCAGGACATCGTCCGCGAATAATGAAATTTTATATTCTGAGTCTTTGATTTTAACTCCCGACACCTCGGGGGAGTTTCTGATTATTGATGCCAGGGGTTCTATGCACAAGGCAAAGAGGAGCGGTGAAAGGGGACATCCCAGCCGAGTACCCCCCAGGATGTCTATCGCGCCTGATTGGAATCCCGCCACACTAACTGTCGCAGTCGGTGTTGAGTATAGTCCCTTTATTGCCTGGAAGAAGGGACCGTCGAATCCCATCACCGTCATGATGTTAAACATGTAGGTCCAGTCTATTCTATCAAACGCCTTCTCCGCATCCAAGGAAAGGAGCAGAGAAGGCGTTCCCATCTTTTCTAAATAATCTGACAGGGTCACAGTCCTCCGAACATTATCTGGTGCCTCTCTATCTGTTATGAACCCCACCTGGTCTGGGTGTATCAATTTTGGGATTATGGTCTTAAGTCTGTTTGCTAAAATCTTGGTAAATATTTTAATGTCTTGATTTATCAGGGATATTGGTCTATAGCTTTGGGTGATTTTGGGTCTTTCCCCTGTTTGTGGATTACTACTATTTTTGCCCTGAGTGTATCTGTTGGTATGACCCTGCCTTCCATGATGTTGTTGCAAAATTGTCGTAATTATGGTATTAAAGTATTTTTAAATTGCTTATAGTAATCTCCCGTCAACCCGTCCGGACCCACCGCCTTGCCCGGTTTTAAATCTTTGATTACTTGGTAAATTTCTATAGCGGTTATCTCCAAATTTAATATTTTCTTGTCTTCCTCACTTATAGTGTTCAATTTAGCTTTTTGTAGAAACCAGTGTAACTTCTGTGTAGTGTGGGGATTGTGTTCTACCTTCTGTCCATCATATAGTTGGGCATAGTAAGAGGCAAATTCGTTTGCTATTTCAAATGGGTTTGAAGTCAAGGAGCCGTCTTTTTGTCTTAGTTTTGGTATAGCGTTAGTCTTTGTCTTCTCTCTCAGTTTGTATGCTAAATATCTGTCCGGTTTATTAGCATAAAGAAAATAATTTGCTTTTATTCTTTGTGTGGCTCTAATCGCTGCGTCTCCAAGGATTCTGGACAGAATTTGTGTTTTGGTTTGGAGTAATTTAAATACTACCTCAGATGCTGTCTGTTTGTGTCTATTTTCTAATGTAGCTATGTCTTTATGTAATTTATTTATTTGTAATTGATTTGCCTTTATGAGTCGTGCTTTCTCTGCAATAAGAATACCTCTAATGACCGGTTTATGTGCTGCCCATATATATGTAGGGTTGTCAGTTGTTCCCTTGTTAAGCTGCCAATAATCCTCCAACTTTTTAAGCGTTTTGTTATATGTATCTGAGGATTTTAGTGTGATAGGATCATAGGTCCAGGAACGTTGTCTTTGGAACTGAATGATATCTTTTAAGTTTACCTGGACTATGGAGTGATCTGACCAGACGCAGGGGTGTATCTTGGATACAGTCACGCTGGGGATCATAGTTTGGCTGACCAGAATGTAATCAAGTCTGGAATAGGATTTATGAGCATGTGAGTAATACGTGTGGTCTGTGGTAATACCATAAAGTGCTTCCCATGTGTCTATTAGATTATGCATTTCTAATGAGTCTCTCACTGATTTAGACATAGTGTTATGTCTACGTTGTTTGCTCGTGATATTAGACCCTCGTTTGTCTGTATGGGGTTTAAGCGAAATGTTGAAATCCCCAGCTAATATTGTGCGTGTTTGTGACCATTGTGTTAGGAGGCGTGATACATGGATAAAGAAGGAACTCTGTTTCTCATTTGGTGCGTAGACGTTGCATAATGTGACTGGGGTATTGTGTATTTGGCCCCTAACTATCAAGTATCTCCCTTCTGGGTCTGATATGATTTCCTCTGTCGTGAACTGAAGAGAAGAATGTATCAGTATGGAAACCCCCTTTTTCTTCTGTGTTGAGGAGGAGTTATAATGTAGTGGGAACTGTCTGCTCCAGAACTTAGGTATTATAGATTCTGTGAAATGTTTCTCTTGTAAATATATAATTGCTCAATTAAGTTTCTGATATTGCTGCAGCGCAGTTCTACGCTTTAAATTAATGTTAAGGCCTCTAACATTGTGTGTGATAACTATAATATCCTTAATCATGTTATGTTATGATATGTATCTGAAATATCTGAAATTGCCTCCGGAATGACCCTTGATTTTGCTGTATTTCTCTCACCTATTATCTTTTTTCTGTGTCGCCACCGGGTTCCCATCAATTTGTATATGAGCACTCTCCCCTCACCCCCGCCTAAGACAGAGCTGACCATGCCTGTATGGAAGTAAACAAAAAAAACATCAACAACTACATAACTATATTCTTTCTGGTGAAGAACCTGTCCTGAAATACAAACTAAAAAAGTAAAACAAATGAATAATACAATAATTACCAAGTAAAACTCCCTGGCAGATAACTTGCAGCAAAATGTGATCAGTGAATAAGGCTAAACTTATCTGTGTTACTAGTGTAACTTAAATTTGTATTATTTTCGGCTTGCTATCTATTTTAATTACCACCCTAAACTTTCCCACTCTTCTCTAACATTTTTAAAACAATCAGCATTCAATCAAGGTTAAAGTGTCCCATACAGTATTGTATCTTAAATCATTGACCCTAATCAAAGTTTCGAGGCCATACTCATCTTCCCTCTTCCAAAAGTCAAAGGGGAGTCTTTCCAGTCCAGAAGGTTATGGCCCCACTGTCCTATGTCTTTCCATTTTCTTGTATGATACCTTTTACTTCTCTCCCCGTCTCTCAACCAAGAGAATGCCTATAAGTAGTTACTCTGTGTCTTCATTGCCGGGGGGCTTAGAAGTACTTTTTTGTAGTTGGCACCATGAGTGATGTACTTGACAAATGGGAAAACAAGCAAAAAACCATTTTCCATCTAAATGTAGATAGTCCTAGAGTATTCCTGTTCAGGATTTTAACTTCTTCCTTGTCACTCTGGACCATGTTGTTTTTTTTTTTAAAGAATCTTTTTGGGTGTTGCTCCCTCTGTTCTCTCTTGTCTCCGTCGGTAGATCAGGGGTTGGCAATTTTAGATACGAGCAAACATCTGGGATATCCTGTTGATCTTTGAGCGTCAGGGTTTTCCCCTCATGGGTTATTTGTAATGAAAATGGGAAACCCCAACGGTAGTTGATCTGATTTTTCCTTAATAGCAGGGTCAGTGGCCTTAGGGCTCCTCTCCTCTGTAGTGTTTTCACACAAAGATCCTGGTAGAACTGTACCACTGTACCCTGGAATTTGAAGGTCGGGTTTTTTCTTGAGGCCAACAATATAGCTTCCTTTTCGGGGAAACGTAGCAACTTGGCGATTACGTCCCTTGGTGGGTTATCTCCCTTGGGTCTTGCCTTGAGGGCTCTATGAGCTCTTTCTATTTCGAAATTATCTTCCTCTGTTAGGCCTGTAATTGCCTGAAAAAGTTGTTTGAGGTAGTTTTGTAGCTCTGGAGGAGTTATATCTTCCGGTATCCCTTTGAGTCTGACATTACACCTGCGACTCCTATTCTCCATGTCTTCTAATTTTTCCTGTATGCTGTCAAGTTCTTGCTGTTGTGTTGTAGCCTGTAGTGAAAGTTCTAGGATATCTTGATCTCTTTTATTTTCGCCATCTTCTAATGTCGCCACTCTGGCGCCCAAATCTTGGATGTCATGTTTGATTTCGGCTAGTGTGCTTGTAACTGTAGCTTGAATAGCGTCCATTTTTCCCCACATTTTTTCAAAGTTTGTATCTTGTTTTGAAACTAAAGACTGGATATCGGCTTTTGTTACCGGTGCAATGTCCTCGTTGCTTATCTGTAATGTTGTCTCATTATTTGAGTCCCCCTCTGCGATCCCTTTCTGGGAGTCAATTACTTTGTCATTTCTCTGGGGTTTAAAAAACAGACTAGTAGTTGTGTTTTTCCCTATTATAAGGTTTTTGTTGCTCTTTCTAGCAGCCATAGTCTCTCAAGTAGTGGGAATCTCCTGAGCAAAATAAAACTCTGTGATTGCGTCCACTGTATTTTAAATTGGCGATTTCTTACAATAGATAGTGATTGTAGCTAGATGAAAAGTTCATATATTTCTAAGCCTGGTCATCCGGTTTGAATTTGTCAAGCCTTATTGTAAACGACTGCTTAATCCTCTTTCATTCTTATGCAGTAAAATTGGCTTAATGAGCTGCGTGTATACGCATGTTGCAGGCCTCCAGTTTCATGACATTAATTACTTTATTATGACCTTTCACATTTATGCTGTCCTGAAGAACTCTGAGGTTTCGGCAGAACTATCTGGGCCCCAGGCATAGAGTATTTTTATCTTTGCTTAGTCTATTGTGTTCTTTGTGTGAACACAATATCTCACCTCCGCAGCACAACTGGAGTGTTATGTGTGCTTTTTTCATCTCCACGTGGCTTTCTAAGATGGCCGCTGACTGTGTCTTACCGGAGGATATTTGTTAATTTCAGTAATTGTTTGCCTCCGCACTTGCTGTTTGATCCGGGCCCTCCTGACCCTCTCTCTTGTATCTGGGGTCTATTGGGGGCTTTTCAGCCCATTCCTGATCGCTAGAAAACCTTGCTTATCTGCCTGAACAGGGAGCTCTCTAATTATGCGTCTCTCCTCATCGCCGGTCAGGCTCCAACCTCATATCCGCCATATTTTAGAGTTATTTCTTCTCTCTTCCAAAGATCTTGTTGCAATAAAGAAATGTTAGTTAGTGTAATATCTAACTGTCCAGGTG
>NC_069502.1:165732028-165807028 GCF_027579735.1 Bombina bombina
TCCACATGGCTGACTTAATTTCTGCATAGAAACAGTTAACTGAGGCTTCCCACTGTTGTAATAATGAGTGGGGGGGGCCTATTTTAGCGCTTTTTTGCGCAGGAAAAATTCAGACTCAGTCTTCCTGCTTATTCCTACATGATCCAGGACGTCTCTAGAGAGCTCAAGGGACTTCAAAAGTCATTTTGAGGGAGGTGTGTTTGACTGTGTTAAAAACGTTTTTTTCTCTATTGATTATCCGTTTTGGGTATTAAGGGGTTAATAATCCATTTGCAAGTGGATGCAATGCTCTGCTAACTTAATACATTTACTGTGAAAATTTGGTTGGTATAACTGATTTGGTTCATTGTTATTTCAACTTGAGACAGGTTTTGTGCTTCTTAAAGGCGCAGTAGCGTTTTTTATATTGCTTGTAAACTTATTTTAAAGTGTTTTCCAAGCTTGCTAGTCTCATTGCTAGTCTGTTTAAACATGTCTGACACAGATGAATCTGTTTGTTCATTATGTTTGAAGGCCAGTGTGGAGCCCCATAGGAATATGTGTACTAAATGTATTGATTTCACTTTAAATAATAAAGGTCAGTCTTTATCTATAAAAGAATTATCACCAGACGACGAGGGGGAAGTTATGCCGACTAACTCTCCTCACGTGTCAGTACCTTCGCCTCCCGCTCAGGGGGCGCGTGCTAATATGGCGCCAAGTACAGCAGAGACGCCCATAGCAATCACTTTACAGGACATGGCTACAATCATGAATAATACCCTGTCAGAAGTATTATCTAGATTGCCAGAATTGAGAGGCAAGCGCGATAGCTCTGGGATTAGGACAGAGCGCGCTGGTGCTGTGAGAGTCATGTCTGATACTGCGTCACAGTTTGCAGAACATGAGGACGGAGAGCTTCATTCTGTGGGTGACGGATCTGATCCAGGGAAACCGGATTCAGAGATCTCTAATTTTAAATTTAAGCTTGAGAACCTCCGTGTATTGCTTGGGGAGGTTTTAGCTGCTCTGAATGACTGTAACACAGTTGCAATTCCAGAGAAATTGTGTAGGCTGGATAGATACTATGCAGTGCCGGTGTGTACTGACGTTTTTCCTATACCTAAAAGGCTTACAGAAATTATTAGCAAGGAGTGGGATAGACCCGGTGTGCCCTTTTCACCACCTCCTATATTTAGGAAAATGTTTCCAATAGACGCCACTACACGGGACTTATGGCAGACGGTCCCTAAGGTGGAGGGAGCAGTTTCTACTTTAGCTAAGCGTACCACTATCCCGGTGGAGGATAGTTGTGCTTTTTCGGATCCAATGGATAAAAAATTACAAGGTTTTATCTTGCAGCCCCTTGCATGCATTGCGCCTGTCACTGCTGCTGCGGCATTCTGGTTTGAGTCTCTGGAAGAGGCCATTCACACAGCTCCATTGGATGAAATTATGGACAAGCTTAAATCACTTAAGCTAGCTAATGCATTTGTTTCTGATGCCATTGTACATTTGACTAAACTAACGGCTAAGAACTCAGGATTCGCCATCCAGGCGCGGAGAGCGCTATGGCTTAAATCCTGGTCAACTGACGTGACTTCTAAATCTAAATTACTTAATATTCCTTTCAAGGGGCAGACCTTATTCGGGCCCGGCTTGAAAGAAATTATTGCTGACATTACTGGAGGTAAGGGTCATACCCTTCCTCAGGACAGGGCCAAATCAAAGGCCAAACAGTCTAATATTCGTGCCTTTCGAAATTTCAAGGCAGGAGCAGCATCAATTTCCTCCGCTCCAAAACAGGAAGGAACTGTTGCTCGTTACAGACAGGCCTGGAAAACTAACCAGTCCTGGAACAAGGGCAAGCAGGCCAGAAAACCTACTACTGCCCCCAAGACAGCATGAAGGAATGGCCCCCTATCCGGAAACGGATCTAGTGGGGGGCAGACTTTCTCTCTTCGCCCAGGCGTGGGCAAGAGATGTCCAGGATCCCTGGGCATTGGAGATCATATCTCAGGGATATCTTCTTGACGTCAAAGCTTCTCCTCCTCGAGGGAGATTCCATCTATCAAGGTTATCAGAAAACCAGATAAAGAAAGAGGCATTCTTACGCTGTGTACAAGACCTCCTAGTAATGGGGGGTAATCCACCCTGTTCCGCGGACGGAACAAGGGCAGGGATTTTACTCAAATCTGTTTGTGGTTCCCAAGAAAGAGGGAACCTTCAGACCAATCTTGGACCTAAAGATCTTAAACAAATTCCTAAGAGTTCCATCATTCAAAATGGAAACTATTTGAACCATCCTACCCATGATCCAAGAGGGTCAGTACATGACCACAGTGGACTTAAAGGATGCCTACCTTCACATACCGATTCACAAAGATCATTATCGGTACCTGAGATTTGCCTTTCTAGACAGGCATTACCAGTTTGTAGCTCTTCCCTTCGGGTTGGCTACGGCCCCGAGAATCTTTACAAAAGTTCTGGGCTCACTTCTGGCGGTTCTAAGACCGCGAGGCATAGCGGTGGCTCCGTATCTAGACGACATCCTGATACAGGCGTCAAGCTTTCAAATTGCCAAGTCTCATACAGAGATAGTTCTGGCATTTCTGAGGTCGCATGGGTGGAAAGTGAACGTGGAAAAGAGTTCTCTATCACCACTCACAAGAGTCTCCTTCCTAGGGACTCTTATAGATTCTGTAGAGATGAAAATTTACCTGACGGAGTCCAGGTTATCAAAACTTCTAAATGCTTGCCGTGTCCTTCATTCCATTCCACGCCCGTCAGTGGCTCGGTGCATGGAAGTAATCGGCTTAATGGTAGCGGCAATGGACATAGTGCCATTTGCGCGCCTGCATCTCAGACCGCTGCAATTATGCATGCTAAGTCAGTGGAATGGGGATTACTCAGATTTGTCCCCTCTTCTAAATCTGGATCAAGAGACCAGAGATTCTCTTCTCTGGTGGCTTTCTCGGGTCCATCTGTCCAAGGGCATGACCTTTCGCAGGCCAGATTGGACGATTGTAACAACAGATGCCAGCCTTCTAGGTTGGGGCGCAGTCTGGAAACTCCCTGAAGGCTCAGGGATCGTTGGACTCAGGAGGAGAAACTCCCTCCCAATAAATATTCTGGAGTTAAGAGCAATATTCAATGCTCTTCTAGCTTGGCCTTAGTTAGCAACACTGAGGTTCATCAGATTTCAGTTGGACAACATCACGACTGTGGCTTACATCAACCATCAAGGGGGAACCAGGAGTTCCCTAGCGATGTTAGAAGTCTCAAAGATAATTCGCTGGGCAGAGTCTCACTCATGCCACCTGTCAGCGATCCACATCCCAGGCGTGGAGAACTGGGAGGCGGACTTTCTAAGTCGCCAGACCTTTCATCCGGGGGAGTGGGAACTTCATCCGGAGGTGTTCGCTCAACTGATTCATCGTTGGGGCAAACCAGAACTGGATCTCATGGCGTCTCGCCAGAATGCCAAGCTTCCTCGTTACGGATCCAGGTCCAGGGACCCGGGAGCGGCGCTGATAGATGCTCTAGCAGTCACCACTGCACCCTATGGTTTCTCCTTTCTTGTTTTTGTTTCGGTCGAATGACTGGATATGACATGTGAGGGGAGGAGCTATATAGCAGCTCTGCTGTGGGTGATCCTCTTGCAACTTCCTGTTGGGAAGGGAATATATCCCACAAGTAATGGATGATCCGTGGACTGGATACACTACAAGAGAAATAAATTTATCAGGTAAGCATAAATTATGTTTTTTTTACCCAACAAGTATTTAACTGGCACTGCAATTATTTTTAGTGTTTAGTTTGTTGTAGGTAATAAAGAATAAACTCAAATTTTTTTGTAAAATTACTTTTACAATTAACAATTCAAAAACCAGTCCAGGCAATTTTAGATTCTAACGGCTAGATTACGAGTTTTGCGTTAGAGGCTATGCGCTGCTACCGTGCAGTTTGCTCTCACCGCTCACTTACATGCAGCGCTGGTATTACAGGTTTTTACAAACCCGGCGTTAAAAGTCAAAAAGTAAGCGTTGAGCAAAATTTTGTTCCTTACCGCACTCCAATACCAGCGCTGCTTAAGTCAGTGGTGAGCTGGTCGTACGTGCTTGTGCACGATTTCCCCATAAGAATCAACGGGGAGAGCCAGCTGAGAATAAGTCTAACACCTGCAAAAAAGCAGTGCAAAACTCAGTAACGCAGCCCCATTGATTCCTAAGGGGAAATAAAATTTATGTTTACACCTAACACCCTAACATGAACCCCAAGTCTAAACACCCCTAATCTTACACTTATTAACCCCTAATCTGCCGCCCCCAACATCGCCGACACCTGCATTATATTTATTAACCCCTAATCTGCTGCTCCGGACACCGCCACCACCTACATTATACTTATGAACCCCTAATCTGCTCCCCCCCAACATGGCCGACACCTACATTATATTTATTAACCCCTAATCTGCTGCCCCCAATGTCGCCGCAACCTACCTACACTTATTAACCCCTAATCTGCCGCCCTCAACGTCGCTGCCACTATAATAAACATATTAACCCCTAAACCGCCACACTCCCGCCTCGCAAACATTAGTTAAATATTATTAACCCCTAATCTGCCGTCCCTAACATCGCCGCCACCTACCTACATTTATTAACCACTAATCTGCCGCCCCCAACGTCGCCGCCACTATACTAAATGTATTAACCCTAAATCTAAATCTAACCCTAACCCTAACACCCCCTAATTTAAATATAATTACAATAAATCTAAATAAAAAATTACTATCATTACCTAAATAATTCCTATTTAAAACTAAATATTACCTATAAAATAAACCCTAAGATAGCTACAATTGAACTAATAGTTACATTGTAGCTATCTTAGGGTTTATTTTTATTTTACAGGCAAGTTTGTATTTTAACTAGGTAGAATAGTTATTAAATAGTTGTTAACTATTTAATAACTACCTAGCTAAAATAAAGACAAAAGTACCTGTAAAATAAAACCTAACCTAAGTTACAATAACACCTAACACTACACTATAATTAAATAAATTAACTAAATTGACAACAATTAAATAAATTAAATTAAATTAGCTAAAGTACAAAAAAACACACACTAAATTACACAAAATAATAAACAAATTACAAGATATTTAAACTAATTACACCTAATCTAATAGCCCTATCAAAATAAAAAAAAAACCCTAACCTAAACTAAACTATCAATAGCCCTTAAAAGAGCCTTTTGCGGGGAATTGCCTCAAAAGTAATCAGCTCTTTTACCTATAAAAAAACAAACAACCCCCCAACAGTAAAACCCACCACCCACACAACCAACCCCCCAAATAAAATACTATCTAAAAAAAAACTAATCTCCCCATTGCCCTGAAAAGGGCATTTGGATGAGCATTGCCCTTAAAAGGGAAGTTAGCTCTTTTGCGGGCCAAACCCTAATCTAAAAAATAAAACCCACCAATACACCCTTAAAGAAACCTAACACTAACCCCCTGAAGATTGACTTACTGTTCTGAAGACCGGACATCCATCCTCAAGGAAGCGGCAGCAATCTTCATCCAACTGGGCCGAAGTCCTCAAGGAAGCCGGGAGAAGTCTTCATCCAAGCTGTGAGAAGTGGTCCTCCAGACAGGCAGAAGTCTTTATCCAGACGGCATCTTCTATCTTCATCCATGCGGAGCGGGTCCATCTTCAAGACATCTGACACAGAGCATCCTCTTCAAACAAAGTCTTCTTACTGAATGATGGTTCCTTTAAGTGACGTCATCAAGATGGCGTCCCTTAGATTCCGATTAGCTGATAGAATTCTATCAGCCAATCGGAATTAAGGTAGAAAAAATCCTATTGGCTGATGCAATCAGCCAATAGGATTGAGCTCGCATTCTATTGGCTGATTGGAATTTTCTACCTTAATTCGATTGGCTGATAGAATTCTATCAGCCAATCGGAATCTAAGGGACTCCATCTTGGATGACGTCACTTAAAGGAACCGTCATTAAGTCGGATGTCTTGAAGATGGACCCGCTCCATGTCGGATGGATGAAGATAGAAGATGCCGTCTGGATGAAGACTTCTGCCCCCTCTGGAGGACCACGTCGCCTGGCTTGGATGAAGACTTCTCCGGCTTCGTTGAGGACTTTGGCCCGGTTGGATGAAGACTTCTGCTGCTTCCTTGAGGATGGATGTCCGGTCTTCAGAACAGTAAGTCGATCTTCAGGGGGTTAGTGTTAGGTTTTTTTAAGGGTGTATTGGGTGGGTTTTATTTTTTTCAGGGCAATGGAGAGCCTTAGTTTTTTTTAGATAGTATTTTATTTGGGGAGTTGGTTGTGTGGGTGGTGGGTTTTACTGTTGGGGGGTTGTTTGTATTTTTTTTATAGGTAAAAGAGCTGTTTACTTTGGGGCAATGCCCCACAAAAGGCCCTTTTAAGGGCTATTGATAGTTTAGTTTAGGCTAGGGTTTTTTTATTTTGGGGTGGCTTTTTTATTTTGATAGGGCTATTAGGTGTAATTAGTTTAAATATCTTGTAATTTGTTTATTATTTTCTGTAATTTAGTGTTTTTTTTGTACTTTAGCTAATTTTATTTTAATTTATTTAATTGTTTTTAATTTAGCTAATTTATTTAATTGTAGAGTTAGGTTAGGTGTTATTGTAACTTAGGTTAGGTTTTATTTTACAGGTACTTTTGTATTTATTTTAGCTAGGTAGTTATTAAATAGTTAATAACTATTTAGTAACTATTCTACCTAGTTAAAATAAATACAAACTTGCCTGTAAATAAAAATAAAAACCTAAGCTAGATACAATGTAACTATTACGTTATAGTGTAGCTAGCTTAGGTTTATTTTACAGGTAAGTATTTAGTTTTAAATAGGAATATTTAGGTAATATTATTAATTTTTATTTAGATTTATTGTAATTATATTTAAGTTAGGGGGTGTTAGGGTTAGACTTAGGTTTAGAGATTAAAACATTTAGTATAGTGGCGGCGACATTGGGGGCGGCATATTAGGGGTTAATAAATATAGGTAGGCAGCGACGATGTTAGGGACGGCAGATTAGGGGTTAATATTATTTAACTAGTGTTTGCGAGGCGGGAGTGTGGCGGTTTAGGGGTTAATATGTTTATTATAGTTGCGGCGATGTCCGGAGCGGCAGATTAGGGGTTAAAAATTTATTTTAGTGTTTGCGATGCGGGAGGGCTTCGGTTTAGGGTTAATAGGTAGTTTATGGGTGTTAGTGTACTTTTTAGCACTTTAGTTATGAGTTTTATGTTTACGGCGTTGTACCATAAAACTCTTAACTACTGACTTTTAAATGCGTTAGGGATCTTGGAGGTAGAGGGTTGTACCGCTCACTTTTTGGCCTCCAGGACAGACTCGTAATACCGGTGCTATGGAAGTCCATAGAAAAAGACTTTACGAAGTTTACGTAAGTTGTTTTGCGGTAAGGCCAAAGGAGTGTGCGGTGCCCCCTAAAGTCTCGTAATAGCAGCGGTAGTGAAAAAGCGGCGATAGGACCTGTTAACGCTGCTTTTTTAGCATAACGCACAACTCATAATCTAGCCGTAAGTTATTATACATAATTTATCTATGCTCTAGTTTTTCTTTACTTACTATTGCTGGTAGTGAGAATAAAATATACACTTTGTTTTAAAGGTATATATTATATATATATATATATATATATATTTATAATATATATATTTATATATTATATATTATTTAATATGTTGTTATAATCCTAACTACACAAATGCAAAGAAGTGGTCATTTTTCAAAAACTATATTCAATATTTATTTTTCTGTAATTTTAAATACAGTTAAGGAGCCATTATAGTGGAAAATAGCAAGTTCTAAATTTGTTAGGCCAACACTAGCACTCCTGCAATGTTATGTGTTTGCAAAGGGGTATAGCACATAGATAAATTACTGCAGGTCTGCATTGCAGGTTCATAATTGCTAAAAGTATATGCTCTATAATATCCTTTAATGAAAATAAAAATATCATGGCAAATTTTATATTTTAGACAAAATACACAATAAGGTCTGACAAAGATAAATATATTTCATAAAAAAACCTAAAAACAAAATGTATTTTAAATAATTAAGTTCTCCAATATAAATTTTTCTTTACCTGTATCCAACTATGAAAAATATTGAAACATTGCAAACAGACCCTATGTAAACACTCATTAAGGAATCCTATAAAAAAAAAAATCTTAGTACCTCCAGAGATAAAATATTGGAATATAAATTGAGCTTTAAAAGCACAAAGAAGAATTTAGATGAAATACTTGTCATCTTGGTTAGCACTTAGTGCAGGATGTCTAATGTGAGCATTTGTGTATGGGGTTTTGGACAATAACCATAGAGCTAAACTGAAAATTAAAGTGTTTTTTCAAATGACTGTCTCAATGAAATTACTTTTACTCATGATTGACCTGAGCTGCATTCAATTCAGCAAACTTAATCTAAAAGTTAGAAACAACCTGAACTCAACCACCCCTGGGAAAACTTTTAATGAGTAAGAAAATAAATAAGTGTTTTATCATCAGTAATGTATAATTACCAAACCTATTAAAATGGTAAGGGGCCATAGAAATGACCATAGTGTTTGTGGGGAACCATTGATTTTATCATTTCCCACCAGAACACTAATATAAAGAGACAAGAGTGTTAGCTATAAAGGGGACATACATATTAAATACATTTATCAAGCATAGTATTGAGGTTTATTCCCTCACCTTTCTCTAGTCATGGGTGTGGCCCATGTTGAAATCCTATCTTTCGCTACTTCCGTGCTGACTTGTTTGCACATTGAAGCAAACTGTCTTCAGATACGTTCAGGGAAACCTAGGATCCATAATGGCAGCACCCATGTTTAGAGGAAGGTACATCAAACAAATTGGGTTTGATTAAAGTGCGCGTATTATTTTTTTGTAATCGTGAAACTCCCAAGTGGATTTTAATTTTTGCGCATGTCAGCTTGCGTTCGTTATTACATTTTAATTTCCTTTATATTTGCGCTAGCGTTGACCCCCATAGCACAAAAAACCTAATTTAAGATTTTTCGCGTGCATGTATTCACCCATGAAACACCCGAGATCGCGCAAACGCCATTGCATTTTCGCATTTCCCATAGAAGTCAACGGAGAAAAAAAAAAATTGTTGAAAAACAAACACTCATCGCGCAAACAAACATAACATATTCACATTAGAAATTGTGAAATATTTACAGTAAATACATAGCTGTCCCTCTCCAATTTTTAGAAATCAGGAATTTAACGCTGTTTACCATATGGTAAGGAGTTTTAATTTGGGTTTGTATTCAGTTTGGGGGTTTATTTAAAAGCCATATCAATGGGTCTAAAGGTAGCTGTGTTTCCATGTTTTTTTCTATCTCTTCAATAACCTGTCTCCATAAATTACGTATGGAGGAGCACCACCACCACCATGTGTGCCATGTCGCTTCCGACATGGCCACATCTCCAGCAGCTGTTCCCTGAGCCTTAAACAATCTATGAAGCCTCTTTGGTGATAGTACCATCTATGCAGTATTTTGAAATTTATTTCCAGAACACTCATGGAAAACCGAATATCTCATAGTGTGCTGGAAGATTTGTGAGCATGTTTGTGGGGAGTATAATTTTCCCTAGGTCTCTTTCCCAACTCTCCATGTAGCCCAACACCTGTCCAGATCGATTTGAGCCCTTATAACTTTTTTTAACAATATTTTTAACATTTCATGCTGGAACAGACCTTCTCCGCCGGACTTCAGGAACCGTGAGTACCAACCTGGGGGTTAGACTCTAGGATTTTTTAAGGTTTTTTTTTTGGGGGGGGATTTGTTTTATACTGGAGATACTGAAATAACCATTGAAAATGGTGCCAGTTTCTGGTACCGAAACGTCTGGGGGTATCTATGCAAGCTATAAGCTGATGGTGATGAGATTTTGAATAAAGTGTATCATTCTCAAGACCGGTGAGTGCAGCGTTTTCTTCCTAAAGAGGATAAAAGGATTTTTGT
Organism: Bombina bombina; assembly: GCF_027579735.1. NCBI lineage: Eukaryota > Metazoa > Chordata > Amphibia > Anura > Bombinatoridae > Bombina > Bombina bombina. Next base: position 165,742,065 of record NC_069502.1, read on the forward strand.
ATGTTTTGCACGTCAGCACCCTGGCAGTTGTTAAAGAGGTTATAGTGAGTGCACCTGGAATGGCTTTCCTATATATATATAAATATATATATAATTCACCTGTAGATGCATGTATATATAAAGATGAAAGCAGCATAGTTACATAAAGTGTTGCTATAACAATATCATTATAACAAAAATAAATATTATTGCTACATCAGTAGCCTTATTATCTATACTATATTTGGAATATATTTAGGACAACAGTCCATCCAGATAAGGCTTTCACTATAGCTGTGGCTTATATAAATATACATTTTTAATAAGTTTCGCAAATAGGGGTTGGCCTAAAACGGGTATATTTATTATATATTTAGGACAGTAGAATATAAAAAAAGACTGTTTACTACATCTGTAGAAATATTTTTATATAAGATTAAAGCAGTTTGCACTATAATATATTTGCTACTTTGTTAGCTTAATTAATATATCCGGCAGATTTATTAGAAGTTACATATTTTCAATATATTTGGACAGCAGTCCCATTCAAATAAGGGTGTCATTACACTGTAGGGTATTATACTATTTAAATAATGTATAATACACCTGTAGATTAATTTATATATATAGATATAAAGCAGCGTTGCTCAAACATAATTTATTAAGAATTTACCTGATAAATTTAATTTCTTTCATATTAGCAAAGGAGTTCATGAGTAGTGACGTATGGGATATACATTCCTACCAGGAGGGCAAGTTTCCCAAACCTCAAAATGCCTAATAAATACACCCCCCACCACACCCACAATTCAGTTTAACAAATATTTAAGAAGTGGGGTGATAAGAATGGAGCGAAGCATCAAAAAGGAATTGGAATAATTGTGCTTTATACAAAAAATCATAACCACCATAAAAAGGGTGGGTCTCATGGACTCTTGCCAATATGAAAAGAAAATTAATTTATCAGGTAAATTCTTACATAAATTATGTTTTCTTTCATGTAATTGGCAAGAGTCCATGAGCTAGTGACGTATGCGATAGCAAATACCCAAGATGTGGAACTCCATGCAAGAGTCACTAGAGAGGGAGGGATAAATAATAAAGACAGACAATTCCACTGAAAAATTAATCCACAATCCAAATCAAAAGTTTTAATCTTTATAATGAAAAAAACTGAAATTATAAGCAGAAGAATCAAACTGAAAACAGCTGCCTGAAGTACTTTTCTACCAAAACTGCTTCTGAAGAAGAGAAAACATTAAAATGGTAGAATTTAGTAAAAGTATGCAAAGAAGACCAAGTTGCTTTGCAAATCTGATCAACAGAAGCTTCATTCTTAAAAGCCCAGGAAGTAGAAACTGACCTAGTAGAATGAGCCGTAATCCTCTGAGGCGGGGATTTACCCGACTCCAAATAAGCATGATGAATCAAAAGCTTTAACCAAGATGCCAAATGAAATGGCAGAAGCCTTCTGACCTTTCCTAGAACCAGAAAAGATAACAAATAGACTTAGAAGTCTTTCTGAAATCTTTAGTAGCTTCAACATAATATTTCAAGCTCTTACCACATCCAAAGAATGTAAAGATCTCTCCAGAGAATTCTTAGGATTAGGACACAACGAAGGGACAACACAATTTCTCTACTAATATTGTTGAAATTCACAACTTTAGGTAAAAATGTAAATGAGTCCGCAAAACCGCCTTATCATGATGAAAAATCAGAAAAGGAGACTCACAAGAAAGAGCAGTTATTCAGAGACTCTTCTAGCAGAAGAGATGGCAAAAGGAACAATACTTTCCAAGAAAGTAATCTAATGTCCAGAGAATGCATAGGGCTCAAACGGAGAGCCTGTAAAGCCCTCAAAACCAAATTAAGACTCCAAGGAGGAGAGATTAACTTAATGACAGGCTTGATACGAACCAAAGCCTGTACAAAAACAATGAATATCAGGAAGATTAGCAATTTTTCTGTGGAACAGAACAGAAAGAAGCAGAGATTTGTCCTTTCAAGGAACTTGCAGTCAAACCCCTTATCTAAACCACTCCCTGAAGAAACTGTAAAATTCTAGGAATTCTAAAAGAATGCCAAGAGAATTTATGAGAAGAACACCATGAAATGTAAGTCTTTCAAACTCTGTAATAAATCTTTCTAGACACAGATTTACGAGCCTGCAAACATAGTATTAATCACTGAGGCCTAGATTTTGGAGTTTGGCGTTAGCCGTGGAAAACCAGCGTTAGAGGCTCCTAACGCTGGTTTGGCCGCCCCGCTGGTATTTGGAGTCAGTGATCTTAAAGGGTCTAACGCTCACTTTTCAGCCGCTACTTTTTCCATACCGCACGATCCCTTACGTCAATTGCGTATCACTATCTTTTCAATGGGATCTTCCTAACGCCGGTATTTAGAGTCAGTTTCTGAAGTGAGCGTTAGAGCTCTAATAACAAAACTCCAGCCGCAGGAAAATAGCAGTAGTTAAGAGCCATTCTCTGGGCTAACGCCGCGTTCATAAAGCTCTTAACTACTGTTACCCTAAAGTACACTAACACCCATAAACTACCTATGTACCCCTAAACCGAGCTCCCCCCACATTCGCCGCCAACTCGATTAAAATTTATTAACCCCGTAATCTGCCGACCGCCACCTACGTTAATACTTATGTACCCCTAATCTGCCTGCCCCTAACCCCGCCGACCCCTGTATTACATTTATTAACCCTAACCTGCCCCCCACAACGTCGCCGCCAGCTACTTAAAATTAATTAACCCCTAATCTTCCGACCCCGCAAAGCGCCGCCACCTACGTTTCCCTATGTACCCCTAATCTGCTGCCCCTAACACCGCCGACCCCTATATTATATTTATTATACCCCTAAATCTGCCCCCCTCTACGTCGCCGACACATGCCTACACTTATTAACCCCTAATCTGCCTAGCGGACCTGAGCGCTACTATAATAAATGTATTAACCCCTAATCCGCCTCACTAACCCTACTAATAAATAGTATTAACCCCTAATCTGCCCACCCATAACATCGTCTGACACCATAACTTCAATTATTAACCCTAATCTGACGACCGGAGCTCACCGCTACTATAATAAATGGATTAACCCCTAAAGCTAAGTCCTAACACCCTAACTCTAACACCCCCCCCTAAGTTAAATATAAATTAAATCTAAACGAAATAAATTAACTCTTATTAAATAAATTATTCCTATTTAAGCTAAATACTTACCTGTAAAAATACATCCAAATATAGCTACAATATAAATTATAATTATATTATAGCTAATTTAGGATTTATATTTATTTTACAGGCAACTTGGTAATTATTTTAACCGGTACAATAGCTATTTAATAGTTACCTAGTTACAATAATAACAAATTTACCTGTAAATAAATCCTAACCTAAGATATAATTAAACCTAACCACTACCCTATCAATAAATTAATTAAATAAACTACACTACAATACCTACCAAATTAACCTAACACTACAACTATCAATAAATTAATTAAACACAATTGCTACAAATAAATACAATTACATAAACTAGCTAAGTACAAAAAAATAAAAAGAACTAAGTTACAAAAAATAAAAAATATTTACAAACATAAGAAAAAATCTTACAACAATTTTAAACTAATTACACCTACTCTAAGCCCCCTAATAAAATACAAGCCCCCCCAAATAAAAATTCCCTACCCTATTCTAAATTAAAAAAAGGTAAAAGCTCTTTTACCTTACCAGCCCTGAACAGGGCCCTTTGCGGGGCATGCCCCAAGAATTTCAGCTCTTTTGCCCTGTAAAAAAAAAACATACAATACTACCCCCCCCCAACATTACAACCCACCACCCACATACCCCTAATCTAACCCAAACCCCCCCTTAAATAACCTAACACTAAGCCCCTGAAGATCTTCCTACCTTGTCTTCACCATCCAGGTTCACCGATCCATCCTGAAGAGCTCTACTCCGATGTCCTGATCCAAGCCCAAGCGGGGGGCTGAAGAGGTCAATGATCCGGTCAAAGTCTTCATCCAAGCGGGCAGAAGAGGATCTTCCATCCCATTGAAGTCTCTCATCCATGCAGCATCCATCCGGAGCGAAGCGGCAGGATCCTGAAGACCTCCAGCGCGGAACATCCATCCGGCCCCGACGACTGACGACGAATGACTGTTCCTTTAAGGGACGTCATCCAAGATGGCGTCCCTCGAATTCCGATTGGCTGATAGGATTCTATCAGCCAATCGGAATTAAGGGTAGGAATTTTCTGATTGGCTGATGGAATCAGCCAATCAGAATCAAGTTCAATCCGATTGGCTGATCCGATCAGCCAATCAGATTGAGCTCGCATTCTATTGGCTGATCGGAACATCGGAGGAGCTCTTCAGGACGGATCGGTGAACCTGGATGGTGAAGACAAGGTAGGAAGATCTTCAGGGGCTTAGTGTTAGGTTTATTTAAGGGGGGTTTGGGTTAGATTAGGGGTATGTGGGGTGGTGGGTGTGTAATGCTTTGGGGGGGGGTATTGTATGTTTTTTTTTACAGGCAAAAGAGCTGGAAATTCTTGGGGCATGCCCCGCAAAGGGCCCTGTTCAGGGCTGGTAAGTAAAGAGCTTTTACCTTTTTTAATTTAGTATAGGGTAAGGGAATTTTTTATTTTGGGGGGCTTTGTTATCTTTATTAGGGGGCTGTAGAGTAGGTGTAATTAGTTTAAAATTGTTGTAATATTTTTCTTATGTTTGTAAATATTTTTTTATTTTTTGTAACTTAGTTCTTTTTTATTTTTGTACTTTAGCTAGTTTATGTAATTGTATTTATTTGTAGCAATTGTGTTTATTTAATTTATTGATAGTGTAGTTGTTAGGTTATATTGTAGGTATTTGTAGGTAGTTTTATTTAATTAATTTATTGATAGGGTAGTGTTAGGTTTAATTATATCTTAGGTTAGGATTTATTTTACAGGTAAATTTGTTATTAATTTTAACTAGGTAAACTATTAAATAGCTATTGTACCTGGTTTAAAATAATTACCAAGTTGCCTGTTAAATAAATATAAATCCCTAAAATAGCTATAATATAATTATAATTTATATTGTAGCTATATTAGGGTTTTATTTTACAGGTAAGTATTTAGCTTTAATAGGAATAATTTATTTAATAAGAGTTAATTTATTTCGTTAGATTTAAATTATATTTAACTTAGGGGGGTGATAGTAGTTAGGTTAGACCTTAGCTTTAGGGGTTATCCATTTATTATAGTAGCGGTGAGCCTCCGGTTGTCAGATTGGGGTTAATAATTGAAGTTAGGTGTCGGCGGATGTTAGGGAGGGCAGATTAGGGTTAATACTATTTATGATAGGGTTAGTGAGGGCAGGGATTAGGGGGTTAATACATTTATTATAGTAGCGCTCAGGTCCGCTCGGCAGATTAGGGGTTAATAAGTGTAGGCAGGTGTCGGCGACGTTGTGGGGGGCAGATTAAGGGGTTAATAAATATAATATAGGGGTCGGCGATGTTAGGGCAGCAGATTAGGATACATAGGGATAACGTAGGTTGCGGCGGTTTACGGAGCGGCAGATTAGGGGTTAAAAAATAATATGCAGGGGTCAGCGATAGCGGGGGGCGGCAGATTAGGGGTTAATAAGTGTAAGGTTAGGGGTGTTTAGACTCGGGGGTACATGTTAGAGTGTTAGGTGCAGACGTAGGGAAGTGTTTCCCCATAGGAAACAATGGGCTGCGTTAGGAGCTGAACGCTGCTTTTTTGCAGGTGTTAGGTTTTTTTTCAGCTGAAACAGGCCCACATTGTTTCCTATGGGGATATCGTGCACGACGCACGTTTTTGAGGCTGGCAGCGTCCGTAAGCAACTCTGGTATCGAGAGTTGGCATTTGCGGTAAAAATGCTCTACGCTCCTTTTTTGGAGCCTAACGCAGCATTTGTTTGAACTCTCGATACCAGAGTTAAATTTATGGTGCGGCGCACGAAAAAAGCCCGCGGAGCGTTAACAGCCCCTTCTACCGGCCGAACTCCAAATCTAGGCCTGAGTCAGAGAAACCTCTATGACTAAGCATATGCGTTCAATCTCCATACCTTTAAATTTAAGGATTTCAGATCCGGATGGAAAAAAGGACCTTGTGACAGAAGGTCTGGTCTTAACGGAAGAGTCCATGGTTGGCAAGATGCCATCCGGACAAGATCCGCATCCCAAAACCTGTGAGGCCATGCCGGAGCTACTAGCAGAACAAACGAGCATTCCCTCAGAATCTTGGAGATTACTCTTGGAAGAAGAACTAGAGGCGGAAAGATATAGGCAGGATGATACTTCCAAGGAAGTGATAATGCATCCACTGCCTCCGCCTGAGGATCCCGGGATCTGGACAGATACCTGGAAAGTTTCTTGTTTAGATGAGACGGCCATCAGATCTATCTCTGGGAGTCCCCACATTTGAACAATCTGAAGAAATACCTCTGGGTGAAGAGACCATTCGCCCGGATGCAACGTTTGGCGACTGAGATAATCCGCTTCCCAATTGTCTACACCTGGGATATGAACCGCAGGAGATTAGACAGGAGCTGGATTCCGCCCAAACCAAAATTCGAGATACTTCTTTCATAGCCAGAGGACTGTGAGTCCCTCCTTGATGATTGATGTATGCCACAGTTGTGACATTGTCTGTCTGAAAACAAATGAACGATTCTCTCTTCAGAAGAGGCCAAAACTGAAGAGCTCTGAAAACTGCACGGAGTTCCAAGATATTGATCGGTAATCTCACCTCCTGAGATTCCCAAACTCCTTGTCGCCGTCAGAGATCCCCACACAGCTCCCCAACCTGTGAGACTTGCATCTGTTGAAATTACAGTCCAGGTCGGAAGAACAAAAGAAGCCCCCTGAATTAAACGAAGGTGATCTGTCCACCACGTTAGAGAGTGTCGAACAATCGGTTTTTAAAGATATTAATTGATATATCTTCGTGTAATCCCTGCACCATTGGTTCAGCATACAGAGCTGAAGAGGTCGCATGTGAAAACGAGCAAAGGGGATCGCGTCCGATGCAGCAGTCATAAGACCTAGAATTTCCATGCATAAGGCTACCGAAGGGAATGATTGAGACTGAAGGTTTCGACAAGCTGTAATCAATTTTAGACGTCTCTTGTCTGTTAAAGACAGAGTCATGGACACTGAATCTATCTGAAAACCAGAAAGGTTACCCTTGTTTGAGGAATCAAAGAACTTTTTGGTAAATTGATCCTCCAACCATGATCTTGAAGAAACAACACAAGTCGATTCGTATGAGACTCTGCTAAATGTAAAGACTGAGCAAGTACCAAGATATCGTCCAAATAAGGAAATACCACAATACCCTGTTCTCTGATTACAGACAGAAGGGCACCGAGAATCTTTGTGAAAATTCTTGGAGCTGTAGCAAGGCCAAACGGTAGAGCCACAAATTGGTAATGCTTGTCTAGAAAAGAGAATCTCAGGAACTGATAATGATCTGGATGAATCGGAATATGCAGATATGCATCCTGTAAATCTATTGTGGACATATAATTCCCTTGCTGAACAAAAGGCAATATAGTCCTTACAGTTACCATCTTGAACGTTGGTATCCTTACATAACGATTCAATAATTTTAGATCCAGAACTGGTCTGAAGGAATTCTCCTTCTTTGGTACAATGAAGAGATTTGAATAAAACCCCAGACCCTGTTCCTGAAAAGGAATTGGCACCAATTACCCCAGATAACTCCAGGTCTGACACACAACTTCAGGCCAAAGCCTGAGCCTATACTGGGTTCACTGGAATGCGCTGAGAGAAGAACACTTCTCACAGGCAGTACTTACTTTGATCAACCTATTCTGTACCCTTGAGAAATAAAGTTCTCGAATCCAATGATTTTGGATTAAATTTGACCCACAACATCCTCCTTGTAAATCTTAGTCTGCCCCCATACCAGCTGCGCTGGAACTAGAGGACCGCACCTCATGTGGACTTGTGGGCTGATTTTGATTTTTAAATGGCTGGATTTATTTCAGACTGGAGAATGGCTTCCAAATTGGAAACCGTTTTCCTTAGGGGAAGGTTCAGGTTTCTGTTCCTTATTTTGACGAAAGAACGACAACGGTTAGCAGCCCATAAATTTACCCTTAGATTTTTTTATCCTGAGGCAAAAAGCTCCCTCCCCCCCAGTGACAGTTGAAATAATAGAATCCAACTGAGAACCAATAATTTATTACCTTGGAAAAGAGAGACAGCAACGTTGATTTAGAAGTCATATCAGCATTCCAAGATTTAAGTTCATAAAGCTCTTCTAGCTAATATAGCTAAATACATATAATCTGACATCAATTCTAATGATAAATAAATGGCATCACAAATGAAATTATTAGCATGTTGAATTAGCTTAACAATGCTATACACATTATGATCTGGTTACTTGTTGTGCCTAAAGTCTTCCAACCAAAAAGTTGAAGCAGCAGCAACATCAGCCAAAGAAAATAGCAGGCCTAAGAAGATGACCTGAACATAAATAAGCCTTCCTTAGAAAAGATTCAAGTTTCCTATCTAAAGGATCTTTAAAAGAAGTACTATCTGCCGTAGGAATAGTAGTACGTTTAGCAAGAGTAGAGATGGCCCCATCAACTTTGGGGATCTTTTCCCAAAACTCCAATCTATCAGACGGCAAAGGATACAGTTTCTTAAACCTTGAAGAAGGAGTAAAAGAAGTACCCAGTCTATTCCATTCCCTAGAAATTACATCTGAAATAGCATCAGGAACTGGAAAAACCTCTGGAATAATTACATGAGGTTTAAAACCAAATTTAAACGTTTCACTGGTTTTAAATCAAGAGGACTAGTCTCCTCCATATCTAATGCAATCAACACTTCTTTAACTAAGGAACGAATATACTCCATTTGAAATAAGTATGAGGATTTTTCAGTGTCAATATCTGAGGTAGAATCTTCTGAACCAGATAGATCCTCATCAGAGATAGATAAATCAGAATGCTGTCGGTCATCTTAAAAATTCATCACATTTATGAGAAGTTTTAAAAGACCTTTTACGTTTATTAGAAGGTGTATGACAGACAAAGCCTTCTGAATGGAATTAGAAACAAATTCTCTCACATTAACAGGAATATCTTGAACATTAGATGTTGAAGGAACAACAACAGGTAATGGATTACTACTAATGGAAATATGTCTGCATTTCAAAGTTTATCATGACAACTAACACAAACTACAGCCGGAGGAACAGTTACCACAAGTTTACAACAAATGCACTTAGCTTTGGGTAGAACCAACATCAGGCAGCAGGATTCCAGTAGTAGATTCTGAGACAGGGTCAGATTGAGACATCTTGCAATATGTAATAGAAAAAATAACATATAAAGCAAAATTATCAATTTCCTTATATGACAGTTTCAGGAATGGGAAAAAAAAGCAAACAAAATAAGCCTCTGGAAAACCAGAAGCAAAATGAAATAAGGACTTAAATATTGTCAAAAAACTGGCGTAAAGTATGATGCCCACACGGACAAAATATTTGTTTGGTGCAAGATGTCTGCAACCAAACACGAGCGTCATAGATGACGCAACTACGTGAAAACTCTCGGCGACAACCTAAGACGCTGGAAATGACGAAATTTCGTCAACAAACGTAATTTTCGAGCCAAAAAAGTCTTGCGCCAAGAATGATCGCAATAAATTATAGCATTTTGCGCTCCCGCGAGCCTAGCAGCCCCCCGAAATTTAGAAAAGAGAGTCAATTGAAAATTTTCAGGTAAGAATTTTTTATTTTATATATATATATATCTATATATATATATTTATATATATTATATATATATATATATATATATATAATATATATATATATATATATATATACTATATATATATTTATTTATATATGCATTTCCCAAAATGAAACTGACAGTATGTAAGAAGGAAATGTACTGATTAACCCTGAATCATGCAAATATAATTACATACATTATATTTAGAACTTTACATATAAAGTGCCAAACCATAGCTTGGAGAGTGTCTAAATAAAAGGAAAACATACTTACCAAAAGACACTCATCTACATAAAGTAGATAGCCAAACCCAGTACTGAAATGAGAATCAGTAGAGGTAATTGTATATAAGAGTATATCATCGATCTGAAAAGGGAGGTAGGAGATGAATCTCTACGACCATAACAGAGAACCTATGAAATAGATCCCCGTTAGGATGACATTGTATTCAATAGGTAATACTGCCTTCACATCCCTCTGTCATTCACTGCACTCTGAGAGGAACCGGGGTTCAGCTTGCTGAGAAGCGCATATCAACTTAGAATCTAGCACAAACTTACTTAATCACCTCCATAGGAGGCAAAGTTTGTAAAACTGAATTGTGGGGTGTGGTGGTGGGTGTATTTATAGGCATTTTGAGGTTTGGGAAACTTTGCCACTCCTGGTAGGAATGTATATCCCATACGTCACTAGCTCATGGACTCTTGCCAATTACATGAAAGAAATAAAGTTTTGCTTTATCGTGGTAACATTTATAAACAAAATAAATTGTGCCTGCTACACTCTGTAGCCTTATTAATCTATAATATATTTAGCATATATTAAGGACAACAGTCCATCCAGATAAGGTTGTCAGTATACCCTGTTGAATATAAAAATATATAAATATATATATATTATACTATATCATATATATATATAATATATTATATATTTATATATATATATATATATACATACAGTATATACAGGTGAAACTCGAAAACTTAGAATATCGTGCAAAAGTTCATTTATTTCACTAATGCAACTCTAAAAGGTGAAACTAATATATGAGATAGACTCTTTATATGCAAAGGCAAGATAGTTCAAGCCCGTGATTTGTCTTAATTGTGATGATTATGGGTTTATCAGCTCATGAAAACCCCAAATCCACAATCTCAGAAAACTAGAATATGTGAAAAGGTGCAATATTCTGGGCTCAAATTGTCCCCACTCTAATCAGCTAATTAAGCCCTAACACCTGCAAAGGGTTCTAAGAGCCTTTTAATGGTCTCTCAGTCTGGTTCAGTAGGAATCACAGCATGGGAAAGACTGCTGACCTGACAGTTGTGCAGAAACCATCATTGACACCCTCCATAAGGAGGGAAAGCCTCAAAAAGGTAATTGCAAAAGAATTTGGATGTTCCCAAAGTGCTGTATCAAAGCACATTAATAGAAAGTTATGTGGAAGGGAAAAGTGTGGAAGAAAAAGGTGCGCAAGCAGCAGGGATGGTGGCAGCCTGGAGAGGATTGTCAGGAAAAGGCCATTCAAAAGTGATTCACAAGGGGTGGACTGAGGCTGAAGTCAGTGCATCAAGAAGAGCCACCACCACACACGACGAATCCTGGACATGGGCTTCAAATGTTGTGTTCCTCTTGTCAAGCCACTCCCTGAACACACAAAAAAAACAGACATGGTCTATTGCTCAGTGGTCCCAAATTCCTCTTTTCCGATGAAAGCAAATTTTGCATCTTATTTGGAAAACCAAGGACCAAGAGTATGGAGGAAGAATGGAGATAGCTTGAAGTCCAGTGTGAAGTTTCCACAGTCTGTGTTGATTTGGGAGCCCTGTCATCTGCTGGTGTTGGTCCACTGTGCTTCATTAAGTCCAGGGTCAACAAAGCCGTCTACCAGGAGATTTTGGAGCACTTCATGCTTCCTTCCGCAGACGAGCTCTATGGGGATACTGACTTCATTTTCCAGCAGAACTTGGCACCTGCCCACACTGTCAAAAGCACCAAAACCTGGTTCAATGACCGTGGGATTACTGTGCTTGATTGGCCAGCAAACTCGCCTGACCTGAACCCCATAGAAAGTCTATGGGGCATTGCCAAGAGAATGATGAGAGACATGAGACTGAACAGTGCAGAAGAGCTGAAGGCTGCTATTGAAGCATCCTTGTCTTCCATAACACCTCAGCAGTGCCACAGGCTGATAGCTTCCATGCCACGCCGCATTGAGGCAGTAATTGCTGCAAAAGGGGCCCAAACCAAGTACTGAGTACATACAGTATGCATGCTTATACTTTTCAGAGGTCCGATATTGTTCTATGTACAATCCTTGTTTTATTGATTGCATGCAATACTCTAATTTTCTGAGACTGTGGATTTGGGGTTTTCATGAGCTGTAAGCCATAATCATCACAATTATGACAAATCACGGCTTGAACTATCTTGTTTTGCATGTAATGAGTCTATTTCATATATTAGTTTCACCTTTTAAGTTGCATTAGTGAAATAAATTAACTTTTGCACAATATTCTAATTTTTCGAGTTTCACCTGTATGTATTAACGGCTAGATTATGAGTTTTGCGGTATGAGTGAAAAAGCAGCATTATGGCTCTTTTTCACTACAGCTGGTATTACGAGTCTTGTAATGTTTAGCTGTCCCGCACACTTTTTTGGCCGTAACGCAAAGTAACTACCGCAGCTTTCCAAAAGTCCTTTTTCAATAAGACTTCCTTTGCGCCGGTATTACGAGTTTGCCTGGGAGGCCAAAAAGTGAGCGGTACAGCCTATACAATCAAGATCCATACCGTAAAACTGAAAGTCAATAGTAATCGGTTTTATGCTACAACGCCGTAACATAAAATTCATAACTAAAGTGCTAGAAAGTACACTAACACCCATAAACTACCTATTAACCCCTAAACCGAGGCCCTTCCGCATTGTAAACACTAAAATTATTAACCCCTAATCTGCCACTCTGGACATCGCCACTACTATAATAACATATTAACCCCTAAACCGCCGCACTCCCGCATTGTAAACACTAGTTATATATGATTAACCCCTAATATGCTGTCCCTAACATCGCTGCAACCTACATTACTGTTATTAACCCCTAATCTGCTGTCCCTAACATCGCCGCCACTATACTAAAGTTATTAACCCCTAAACCTAACCCTAAGTCTAACCCTAACATTAACTAAATAATTCCTATTTAAAACTAAATACCTACCTGTAAAATAAAACCTAAGATAGCTACAATAAAAAAGATAAAAAAGAAATGATCAAATATTTAAACTTATTAGACCTAATCTAATAGCCCTATCAAAATACCCCCCCCCCCAAATAAAAAAACCCTAGCCTACACTAAACTGCCAATAGCCCTTAAAAGGGACTTTTGCGGGGCATTGCCCTAAAGAAATCAGTTCTTTTACCTGTAAAAAAAAAATACAAACAACCCCCCCAAAGTAAAATCTACCACCCACACAACCAAACCCCCCAAATAAAATCATATATAAAAAAAACTAAGCTCCCCATTGCCCTGAAAAGGGCATTTGTATGGACATTGCCCTTAAAAGGGCATTTAGCTCTTTTTCCGCCCAAACCCTAAGCTATAAATAAAACCCACCCAATAAACCCTTAAAAAAACCTAACACTATCCCCCGAAGATCCAATTACAGTTTTAAATGACTGGACATCCATCCTCAACGAAGCGGCAGAAGTCCTCAACAAAGCTGGCAGGATTCTCCATCCAGACGGCATCTTCTATCTTCATCCATCCGACACGGAGCGGCTCTATCTTCAAGTCATCCGGCGCGGAGCATCCTCTTCAATCAACGTCTCTTCCAGAATGAAGGTTCCTTTAAGGGACGTCATCCAAGATGGCGCCCCTTGAATTCTGATATGGTGGTGGCGACGTTGGGGGCAGAAGATTAGGGGTTATTAAATTTATGTAGGTGGCGACAACATTGGGGGCAGCAGATTAGGGATTAATAAGTGTAGGTGGGTGACGGCGACATTGGGGGCAGCAGATTAGGAGTTAATAAGTGTAATATAGGTGGCGGCGATGTCGGGGGTGGCAGATTAGGGGTGTTTAGACTCTGGGTTTATGTTAGGGTGTTAGGTGTAAACATAAATTTTATTTCCCCATAGGAATCAATGGGGCTGTGTTACGGAGCTTTACGCTCCTTTATTGCAGGTGTTAGGCTTTTTTTTAGCCGGCTCTCCCCATTTGGAAATCGTGCACGAGTACGTAAAACCAGCTCAAAGCAGTGCTGGTATTTAAGTGAGGTATGGAGCTCAATTTTGCTCAATGCTCACATATTTCCTGCTAACGCCGGGTTTATAAAAACCTGTAATAGCAGCGCTATAGGGAGGTGAGCGGTGGAAATAACTTGCAAGTTAGCAGCGAGCCGCTCTTACCGCAAAACTCGTAATCTAGCCGTAAGTCTGGGTTTTGCTACTGCTGTATATATCAAAAAATTAAAAAACATTTAAAAAAACATGCCCCTAAAAGAAAGTTATCTTTAGAAGAACAATTTGCTGCTAAAAAGAGACAAAATGAGAGAGATAGGATAAATAAAAAAAAAAAAACTGATGAAGAAAGGGCCCATTTAAGGGAATTAAAAACAGTTTAGAAAAGAAAAGAGAGCAAATATGACAGCAAATCAGAGACATAAAGAAAAACAAAAAAATGCTTATGCTCATAGAAAAGCACGTTCAGAAAATGAACAATCAGAAACACAAAAACAGCTTAGCATAAGCAATATAGAAAGGGAACATTAAAGGAAACGTAGTGCAAGTTATGTAAAAAGTCATCATAAAATTTGACAAAACGTACTCAACACATTGCAGCACTTGCGAGATATGATGATTCATTTGATCATCATAACTGTGGAGAGATAAATGTAATATGCAGCAACTGTGATGCATTACATTTTGCAAAAGAGCAGTCATTAGACAACGTATTTAGTCAATGCTGCAGCAAAGGAAAAGTAAATATTGAAGCTATTAAAGTTGCTCCTTTAACAGAAAGTTTAAATAAACATTCAAAACATTTTTACAAAAATATTAGATCTTTTTAATAATTCATTAGCATTTGCTTCAATGGGGGTGAATATTGCTCCTCCTCCCGGTTATGGCCCTTACTGTTTTAGAATTAATGGACAAATATATCACAGAACTAGATCACTTCATCCTTCCAATGAGGATAATAGAAAGTTTGCACAACTATATTCTTGATCCAGATGAGGCTGCACAATAGCGCCTTAAGATTGATGAAAATACAAATTGCAACCCTGAATTAATGACTGAGTTGAGTTCTTTTATAGCTTTAAACAATCCTTTTGCAGAAGCATGTAACATGCTATATGAAGTAGAACAAGAATGTTTAGAAGATGCATCGCAAAATGATGTTACACCTGCAACTGTGACCATGGCAATAGCACAAGATCGCTAAAACGTTCAACGTAGATATAATGCTCCTCGGTGTAATGAGGTAGCTATTATTTTTCCAAAATGCAGATGGTGAACCTCCTCTTGAGTGAGATCTTATTATTCATTGACAAAGTACAAACAATTGAAAAAACCCAGAAAGGAAGGATAAGTATTTTAGATCCAAATTTGGAACCAATGTTGTATCCACTTCTTTTCCCTTTTGGGGATCAAAGTTGGTCATCTAAAATGAAACTTAAACGGACATGAAACCCCAAATTTTTCATTCATGATTCAGATTGAGAATACAATTTTAAACAACTTTCCAATTTACTTCTATTATTTAATTTGCTTCCTTCTCTTGTTATCATTTGCTGAAAGGTTTATCTAGACAAGTTCATGAGCTGCAGAGAACCTAGGTTCTAGCTGTTGATTGGTGGCTGCATATATATATTGAATGTGATTGGCTCACCTACATGTTCATTTAGAAACTAGTAGTGCATTGCTGCTCCTTCAACAAATGATGTCAAGAGAATGAAACAGATTAGATAATAGAGCAATGTGCTGAGCAATATATTCTCTTGACCATACCACTTATACCTGACTACGAATTGTGCAGCTATGATCTTATTCCGCCACAGTACCAGTGCACTCACTCTCAGATCTATGGGGAGAATGGTTTGTTTAGTTTAGTTTAGTTTGTTGTTGTGTCTAGTTCAGTTCCAGCATTGTATATAAGTATTTCATAAAGGTGGATCAAAGTGTTTCTGATAGGATTTGAAAACTCTCTACTAATATAAGTTAAGTGACCCAACACTATTATTGGCTGAATATTGTACTTATACCGCACTAACTCATAGATTATTCTGGGGAACATGCAGAAATAGTATTTGTTGGTCTATATAACCTTGTTATGCCCCCTCCAGCCCTCACCACTTTATCCCTCCCTCTCCCCTGGCTTCCCCTCCCTCGCCTCCTTCTGTCTCCCCTGCTTCATATCTTATGTTTGTTTGTTCCCCCCACCCCTTTCCATTCTACCTGTCCCTCTCCCCGGTTTTTCCCCCTTCCTTTCCCCTCTCTGCATATATCTGTTTGTTTGTTTGTTAATAAGGTTAAAAACCCAAATGTAGTGGTGCAAATCCATATCGATTAGAGCAATGGTTGCCTACTGAAAATTCTTCGAAGCTACATGGTATGTTACTGTATGAAATCGCAGCTGCTGGTTTTGTCTAACTGCCTTCTTGGCTCACCCTGCGTGTGGGGCTGGAGATGCAACTTGTAACTTTGCACCCCTTCTTGGTTATAAATAAAAGTTAAAAAAAAAAAAAAAAGAAATACCTGACAAAGTCAATTCACGGTTACATGCAATTGTTACAAACACATGATACATTGGCCCCGGCGGGAGCATAATCTAAGATCTCCATGTATGGTTGATGGGGGTTTGCTCTAAGCAATTTCCAAAATCTTTCCAAGAAGAAACTTTAGTAAATGTAGCTGGTTATCCATGTTACAAGAGAAGCAAAAAAAGTTTATCAATAGAAATATATTGTAATAAAATAGATAACTCTTTGGCTGTACCATACAACCCATACTTGACATTAAAATACAACTGCCATATTAATATTAAAAGCTGTGCTTCTATAAAAAAAGTGTAAAGTAAATATTTAAATATATTTTAAAGGGCATGACAGTGTGCAAATATTGCAATTAAAGAACATGAACACTTCTTCATGATGAGATAACTTAATTTATGAATTCAAGATATGTTAGTGTTCCAGAAGCAGCATGGCGGGATTTTTGGCTTTCATATGCATACGATATTTCTCCAGGAAGGTGAACTTGGTAATCGCACAGTCAGTATATTTTTACTGAAGACAAATTTTGAAACTTCAGTAGAAAGAACACATTATAGAGACACAACTTTGACTGCTTGGTTTAAATTAAACAAAGGAAGATTTGTCAGCTCATGCATTTCTTTACACTGATATACCTCAAGCATTTTTGTTATCCATCAAAAGACAACAACATAGAAAAAAAGAGTACAAGATCGAGCAAATAACACTATTGGTCGTATCGTATGTACTCTATAAGATTTAATTTCAGATGTTGAGAGATTTTGTTTACGCTTGCTTTTACTTCATGTTAAAGGAGCAACTTCTTTTGAAGATATTTGTTACAGTTGATGGTGTTCAATTTCACACCTTTAAAGGAAGAAGCTCAAAAACGTTGTCTTTTTGAAGATGATCAATCTTGGAATTTAACTCTTCATGAAGCTGCAAGTGAAATGATGCCTCGACTGCTTAGAGAGCCTTTTGCTCATATTTATAAATGTTCTCAGGGATAACTTCTTGTCACAATTATAGAGGAGCCAACTAGGGAGGTAACGCTATATTGGATTTAGTGCTATCAAATAATACAGATATAGGCCTCTAGTTATCAAGCCGTCAACCTCAAATACGCTGGAATTCCGGCAGCGTATTTGTGGCGAGGGCTGATTCGCCTAAGTTATCAAGAACCTACACACCGGCAAAAGTAGAATTTTGTGACGTAAGCTACGATCAGCCGGACTTAGTCCGACACAGATCAATTCTTACGTCACTCCAGATGTGCCTGAATTGCAAGTTCGGCACAATCTGACTACTTTTGCTAGTTAACAAATGACTAGCAGGTACGCTCGGCACTTTCTCCGCCCCGCGTACCTGGTTTTGAATCCGCCGCCCTGGGAGGTGGCGGATCCCATAGGAATCAATGGGAGTCTGACCATAGCGAAAGTTCATGTTCGCTGCTGCCCCGACATCCCTTTGATTCCTATTGGAGATGTCTGCACCTAACACCCTCACATGTACCCCGAGTCTAAACACCCCTAATCTGCCCCCCCCTACCCGCCGCCACCTATATTTAAAACATGTTATCCACCTAAACCGCCCGCTCCCGGAGCCCACTCGCCAATCTAATAAACTTATTAACCCTTAACCCGCCGCTCCCGGGCCCCGCTGCAACTATAATAAATTTATTAACCCCTAATCTGCCCCCTACACCGTCGCCACCTATAATAAATTTATTAACCCTATCCTGCCCCCCCCTATACCGCCGCCATCTGTATTAAACTAATGAATACCCCTTCCTTGCCCCCCTATACCGCCGCCATCTATATTAAACTAATTAAACCCTATCCTGCCCCCCTATAACGCCGCTATCTATATTAAACTAATTAATCCCCTATCCTGCCCCCCCTATAACCGCCCGCCATCTATATTAAACTAATTAACCCCTATCCTGCCCCCCCTATACAGCCGCAACCTATAATAAAATTATTAACCCCTAAACCTAAGTCTAACACTAACCCTAACACCTCCTAACTTAAATATTAAATGAAATAAATCTAAATAAATATTACTCTTATTAAATTAATTATTCCTATTTAAAACTAAATACTTACTATAAAATAAACCCTAATATTGCTACAATGTAATTAATAATTACATTGTAGCTATTTTAGGATATTTATATTATTTTACAGGTAACTTTTGTATTTATTTAACTAGGCACAATAGTTATGAAAAAGTTATAACTAGTTTAATAACCACCTAGCTAAAAGAAATACAAAATTACTGTAAAAATAAATCCTAACCTAAGTTACAATTAAACCTAACACGTACAGTATCAGGTTAAATTAATTAAATAAATTAGCTTCAATACCTACAATTAAATACAATTAAATAGACCTAAACTAAATTACAAAAAAAAACAAACACTAAATTACAGAAAATAAAAATATTACATAGAATTTTAATATAATTACACCTAATCTAAGCCCCCTAATAAAATTGTTGGATCAGCAATCAGAACTGAACTTCAATCTGATTGGCTGATTGCATTGTAATTTTAGTTTAGTTTATTTAATTGTATTTATTGTAGGTATTGGTAGCTAATTTATTTAATTATTTAATGATAGTGTAGTGTTAGGTTTATTGTAACTTAGGTTAAGGATTTATTTTACAGTAATTTGTAATTATTTTAACTAGGTAGCTATTATAATAGTTAATAACTATTTAATAGCTATTGTACCTAGTTTTAAAATAAATACAATATACCTGTAAAATAAATATAAATCCTAAAATAGTTTCAATGTAATTATTAGTTATATTGTAGCTATAATTAGGGTTTATTTTATAGGTAGGTTATTTAGTTTTAATAGGATTAATTTAGTTATAAGAGTAACTAAAAGAGAGGTTTAGGGGTTAAATATATTATTATAGTTGCGGCGGGGTCTAGGAGGCGGTGGTTTAGAGGTTTACATATTTATTATAGGTGCGGCGGGGTCCGGGAGCGGCGGTGTAGGGTTAATATATTATTATAGTTGCGGCGGGTGTCTAGGAGCGTCGGTTTAGGGTTAATAACTTTATTTAGTTGCAGGGGGCTCCGGGGGGCGCCGGTATAAGGGGGTAGAACAGTATAGTATAGTGTGAGTGCTTAGTGACAGGGGTAACAATAAAGCTGTAAAAAAGCCAAAGAGCAGCGAGATTTATTGATTGTATAACTATCACAGTCCGCTGCTCATCGTCCCGTACTTGGTGCGCGCTTTTTGACAGATTTATTGATAACTTTGGTGAGCGTATTCAGGTCCGCGGCGGGCGATGTGAGCGGATTAGGCGACCGTATTGGGGCCAGGCGAAAGGCAGGTACGTACGAGCTTCATAAACTAGAGGCCATAATATCAAACATAGAAGGTCAAAGACATTTGGGTAACATGTGATCATAACATGGGTCACATTTGATAATTTCCTTTCATAAGCAGGGTCTTAAAGTTTAACCCAGACTTTAAATTTTAAGAAAGCAAAATTCAACGATTTAAAGGAAAATCATTAAATAACATAAATTAGGACAAAGGTATTCTCTAATAAAAATACAGAGGATAAATGGATAACATTTAAAACTTTGTTAAATAAATATACATATCAACAAATACCATATGGTTATAAAAATAAAAAAAGCCAAGCCTAATGTGTGCTGAAAATAAATGTGTTAAGAGAAATTAGGAAAAAACGTAGGGCAATTTAAATTATTCAAAGAAAATAGTACAGACTCAAAATTCCATATTTATAAGGAAGGTAACAAAGCTTGCAAAAAAGCAATCAAACTAGCCAAAATTGAAAATGAAACATTAATTGCAAAGGATTCTAAATCTAACCCTAAAAGATTCTTAAGTACATAAATGGCCAAAAAATCTAAGAAAGACAATATAGGTACGTATAAAATGCGGGTGGAGGGTAGCATGATTAACAGTGACAGGGAGAAGGCTGAGATACTAAATCAGTTTTTTCTTCAGTATACACAAAGAGAGGAAACCATTGGATGATACTTTGGAACAAAATAGAACATGCCAGCCCATACTATTAATTGGGTTATGTATAGAGGATATCAGGAACAAATTGGATAATATTAAGGTAAATAAAACTCCAGGCCCAGATGGAATACACCCAAGGGTGTGAGGGGAATTTAGCACTGTTATAGATAAACCTCTACTCTTAATTTTTCAAGACTCATTATCCTCAGGCATGGTACCCAAGGATTGGCATAAAGCTGATGTGGTGCCACTTTTCCAAAAAGGGAAGTAGGGATGATCCAGGAGCTATAGACCAGTTAGTCTCACATCAATATTAGTGGAGAAGATATTTGAAGGATTATAAGGGATTATATTGATGAGCATATTCGTGGTAAACAAGATTATGAGTTCAAATCAGCATGGTTTTAGGAGAAATAGATCATGGTCAGAAACTAACCTAATTAGATTCTATGAGGAAGTAAGTAAAAATATAGATAAAGGGGGATCAGTTGTGATGTGATAAACTTTAGATTTTGCAAAGGTGTTTGTTACAGTGCCACATGAGAGATTAATGCACAAAAATAAGGGACTGGGAATAGCTGAAAGATGTTAGTTTGTGGATAAATAACTGGATTAAAGATAGGGAGCAACGAGTAGTAGTAAATGGATCATACTCAGGATTGGACAAAGGTAATCAGTGGAGTACCACAGGTATCAGTGCTAGGGCCCTATTCTTTTTAATATTTTTGATAAATGTTTTGGAGCTAGGATTAAATAGCAACATCTCTAATTTTGCAGATGATACTAAGTTAAGTAAGGTCATTAGGTCAGAGCAGGATGAACTTTTGTTACAAAGGGACCTGCAAAAATTAGAAGTATGGGCAGGTAAATGGAAAATTAGATTTAATACAGGAAAATGCAAGGTTCTACATTTTGGTAGTAAAAATAAGCAGGCAACGTTTATTATTTAAATGGGACAAGACCTTAGCCAAACACAGGAGGAAAGGATTTGGGAGTAGTAATAGATAACAAGCTAAAGATGGGTGGCACAATGCAGGGCAGTGGCCTCAAAGGCTAATAAGAATACTAGCATGTATTAAAAGAGGCATTGACTCAAGGGAGGGAAAGCATAATTCTGTCACTATATAAAAGCCCTGGTAAGACCTCACCTTGAGTATGGAGTGCAGTTCTGGGGACCGATCGCAAAAAAAGATATTGCAGAACTAGAAAAAAGTTCAGAAAAGGCCACAAAGCTAATAAGGGGTATTGGATGGTTTAGGGGTTAATAGGTTTAGTTAGTGGTGGTGATGTGGGAGGCCAGAGGTTTAGGGGTTAATACGTTTATTAGTGGTGGCGGGGTGTCGGGGAGCGGCAGAATAGGGGTTAATAACTTTATTTAGGTTGCAGCAGTGTTGGGGAGTGGCAGGATAGGGGTTAAACATTTAGTAAAGCGGCAGCATTTAGTGACAGGGTATAAAGAATAGTTGTGAAAAAGCCAAATAGATGCGAAATCGATGAGCTGCTAGTTAACAACAGTCCGATGCTCATCGCCCCGTACTTGGTGTGCGTCTTTTTTACTGCTTTTTTTATAAATAAGTGAGAGCATATTGAGATACGACGGCCGCGATGTTAGGTGAGCGTATTGGTGCTGACGAAATGCAACAAAGTTAAGGCTTTGATAAATATCCCCCTTAATGTCTAGGTACATACGAGGGTCAGTATGAATATATTTTTTTTATACATGAGGCTTGCGTATTATTTTATAAAAATGGTAGTTTTCAGGATTGATTTTATTATGAGCTAGATTACAGGTGGAACGCAAAATATGACTTCACATTGAACGGAAGTTTTGTACTCAGGAGAGCGTGCTTCCATAGGCTCCAATGGGAGCCTCGTTCTCATGCCGTCAGATGTGCAGCGATGGGCAGCAAAATCTAAATATCCTAGAAGACAAATTGACAAGAAGGCGCCCATGCATAGTATAGTCAAAAAGAGATGGAAGCAATGAACAATGGGTGGAAATTCACTCACATTTGTTGAAGCCCTGCCAAGTGGCTATATGTGCAGGCCTGATATTCCAGGAGCAGTCTGGCTAACTAGCCTCTCATTACAGTAACTAGAAGATAAGTCTCCTTCCTGAAAGCAGGAATAAAAACTGGATCCCAGGTCTTGGTGATGTCAGTTAGTTTAACTGCATCAGTCCCAAAACCAATGAAATGTGCAAAAGATGTTTGATATAAAAACTTATTTTAATATATAAAATACTTCAACAGCAACGCATTTCAACAGGTATCACACTGTTTCATCATTGACTTGTAAATGATTTGATTTATACAAATAAAAAAAACTTTTATCATTGGAAAGACCTGTGAGTTTTCCTAACAAGTTGCTGCCCTGATCTCTCTTTTTTCTACAGGTCTCTGTGAGGAGTGACATCCTCTCACGCCTGGTAGGCTGTCCCCTGCCAGATGGCTAGATACAGGTAAGTGCCTTCTTGTCTTCTACTTGGAGGGGAGAGACTGTGCACTTTTCAAACTGCAGAGACTTAAGGAACAATTTGTTATCCTAGTTAGGATATTTATTATGCAGCGGGCAGGCGCTTAATGTGACAGAGGACAGACTGCTTCCCCCTTATTGATCATGAAGGGGTTAATCAGTTTTAATAGGGGCTCATTTTTATTGATGGTCTATCTGACAAGAAATGGCTGCAGGACTTGTATATTTTTTTGTTTTAATCGTCTCTGTAGGAGGCGATATGGCGTAGCTCTAGTCACAGTAATCTTAGGAGATTCTGTCGGCTCTGGATGCTTGCATTTGCTAAAGCCCTGTCACCCCTCAGGCCTTTTTGAATTCTCTTATTCCACTCCTAGTCGAGTGGTATGATTACTTGATTGGGTGTAGGTAAATGGAACTTCTAACATGAGAGATTAGGAGACCTTACGAAAATCAGAGCGCTCTATCTCCTGTTTTGCGCGGTCAGATGGAGCCATGACTCTGCTTTCGTCTTTGTATTAAAAGCAGAGCAACACCATTTTCAGCCTATGGATGGTCCGGTCATGTGACCATCGCCTCTTATCTGTTAGAGAATGGCTGTGCGATGTTGTCTGTAGAAAAGGATGAATGAGGTCATTATGACTTCCCATTTCATATGCGGTAGAGGACATTGCCACTTAGGTCGTGGCATCTCTAACCAAGTGTATATTATATGATTAGGAACTTTCGTTTTCTTAAAGTAACAGTGTGTGATAGACATTGCCACTTAGTTTGTTGGCATTTCTATCAAGTGTATGTTCTATGCTTATGGAACTACCTTGTTTTAAAGTGACGGTGTCCTGTTAAAGGATAATTTTTAATAATTATTATTAAATATTTTTGAAGTTTTTATGAATTCTATATTCTAGTATTTTAAAGTGATAGCACAAGTTTTAATTTTGGAGCTTGTGTCTGTATTTGTCCACGGAGCTAGAGCTCTACTCATATGGACATATGTCTGCTATGCCTTGATTTAAATGAGAACTTTTTAATCTAAAGGAGGATTCCTTTTTTAATTTCTTGAACCTCATGTCTCTTAGGATGATGCTGGTCAGACAATGCCATAGCTTTCTCCTTTAACGTCCCAAGCCTTTATGGTGTCACATGCAGTGTCATGTGGTTCCTCTCAATCTCCTGGAGTAGTTATGTGCCTGCAGAATTTGCTGCCCAGGTATCTTCTGCTGTATCTGTAGCATTATCTGCTATTCCTATACTTATGGGAATTCACAAGAGGAATATTTGCGGATTCAGATAGTAAGGTTTCTGTCCTATCTGCTGCTACACAGGCTGCCCTCCCTCATAAGCCTGATGAGGAGGATGCATTGGTAGCCTCTGAGGGTGAAATCTCAGATTCGGATGGCAGAATTCCTTTATCTGATACTGAAGTAGTGTCCTTCAGTTATTAGCCTGAACACCTTTGTGTATAGTTAAAGAAGGTTTGGTTACTTTGGAATGACTCCGATTCGCCTGTCATTGTCAACTCTAAAGGATCTAGTAAACTTTATAAGTACTAGGATTCCTCTGTGGAAGTTTTTCCTGTTCCAGACCGTGCTAGGAGATTTTTCACAGGAATGCAAGAATTTAGGGCTTCCTTTTTCCCCGTCTCCTGACTTTAAAAAGATGTTTCCTGTCGCTGGCTCTATTAAATATCAGGGTGCACGGTGCCTAAAGTAATAGGGCGGTTCTACTTTGGCTAAGAGATCTACAATTCCTAGAGAGGATAACTGTTCTTTTCAGGGTCAATGGACTAAGCTGGAGGCTTACATGGCAGTTTGTATTGCCCCTGTATCAAGTGCGGCATCTTATTGGTGCGTTGCCTTGTCTGATTCCTTTTTGGAAGATACTCCTTTGGAGGAGATCCTGTACAGAATTAAGGCTCTTGAGCTAGCCAATTCTTTTATTTCTGATGCTACCAGATAGGTTTTTCACCCGGGAGTCAAGATATCTATCTTCGCTGTGCTAGCCCGCGGGGCATTGTGGACAGTGGATTTTTTTCTGGTGCTTTCGGACAAGGGTATTACCTTGTTTGGTCCTGATCTGACAGGAATAGTTCTGATATTTCAGGTAGAAAAGTATCTTTTCTACCTCAAGCAAGAGGATCAGACCTAAAGGAATTTTCCCCAATCCGGGATCGGCCCAAGTGGGGGGTTGAATCTCTCTGTTTGTCTTCAAACATGGATTTGAGATGTCCCCGATAGGCTGTGGACATAATATCTCAAAGTTACTACATAGTAGTCATTCCTTCCTTTTCTGAGGCAGGTTCCTCCTCTCAATTTTATCTGCAGCCCAGATAACAGTGAGGTATTTTTGTAAAAGCATTTATCACTTCTCTTATCTATGATAGCCTGAGTTCCTGTAAGGGAACAGGGTCTAGGATTTTATTCATTCCTCTTTTGTGGTTCCCGTAAAAGAGGGAATTTTTACTAAAGATTTGAGAGGAAAAACCTTGTTTTCTACAATTTTTTGAGGGCTAGAAATTATGGTAGGCCTACAGTGTCTTAACAAACTGTCTCAGGGTATTCAAATGGAAAACAAGGGTTCCATTCTTCCCTTGATCTAAGAGGGTCAGTCCATGGTGACCATAGTCCTGGAGAACGCGTATTTTCAAGTTCCTGAGTTTTGCCTTTCTGTCAAACTCTTTCAGTTTTTGACTCTTCCCTTTGTTCTTACCATGGCTTTCAGAGATCCTGGACGTCATAATGGTTCAGATGCTATCTTTCAACAAGCAAACTCTGATACAGACATCTTGTTGTCTTCTTCATTCCCACGAATGGAAGTGGATTTGAAATTGAGTTTCCTTGTTCCAGCTACAGGGGTAGTTTTTTAGGGACCATATTAGTTTCCCTATCTCTGTAAATATTTTTGACAGAGGTCAGGAAATAGAAGATTCTTTCCTCTTGCCTCTTTTGGCACTCTACTGTTTGACCCTTCAGTCAATGTTTAGGTAATTGGTCTGATGTTTGCTTCGTTGGTCATCGTCCCTTTGCTCAATTCCATCTGAGAGTCTGCTGTTATGCACTGTCTTTGAGGATAGATCTAGATCTGTCGACTTGAGATTCTTCTCTGTGGTTCAGAGAGGGGAATAGTGGTAGTGCATTCACTTTGCTTGCAAGAGGTAGTGGGTGCCCGCATTCTATAGAATTTTTGGTTTTCTCAGGAGCATCTGTCTTGGGAATCTCACTTCCGGAGACCTTTCTGAGTAATAGTGAGGAGTTTGCTCTTTCCATAATCATCTTGGAGAGAAGAGCTCTCTACAATGTTCTGATGGCATGGCTTTAGTTGTCTTAAATGGTTACAGCATGGATTTTCAGGTTCTAGTTGAACAATTTCTTCTCAAGTGGTTTACACTAGTCTGTCGCCACCCCTATTCATCTGGAAGATCACCTCCTTACTCAGCTTCCCTTTCATGGCTTGTGGGAAATTCGTTGTGGGTCATATCTGCATGTGGATAAGTATTCAATTGACCATTTCTAGGAACATACGCTGGATGCGTGGTTTATTCACACACTATCTGAAAGTGCAGTACCTTTGGCCGTTGACATGAATTAAATTTACTTACCTGTGCCACACACGAAGGGTTAGCAACTGTGATTATGCATGGATGTGTCAGGTGTCTGAAGACCTAACATCTGTTTGTGGATCTGTCTCGCTTTAAGCTGATCATTCTTTGCTTGTGTATTACGCTTTACAGCACTAATTGGAGAACTTTATTGGCATTGACTGCTTCGCTGAGCCTTACTAATATTCATGCATCTATGCTATTTTGCTTTGCATATCTTTTCCAAGCAACTTTTGGGACAGTTATACAACAACTTTTAGTGGTGTACCACTTGAGTTATTTCCCTAGCTACATCCTTTGCATATTATTATTTATGGGGACCCCTGAAGTGCATGTGTTTTTATGTCTATATGTTTTTATTAATAAATGTATTTGATGATTTTTTGCACAGATTGTACTTATCTTTTGCTTCCCTTATATATATATGATAATATTGTCTTATAGGTGCTGTTTTGCCTAGACTTTTGGACCGCACTGATTTGTGCAGTCCTCTCTCTTCTAATATGTATATATAGAATCTCCTTTTCTAGGTTGCACTATGTGATTTATGCCATTCAGTTCTTTTGCCATGCTTGGCGTGGATTGTTGGGTGGGGCAGAAACTCACATTCGTTGTTTATCCACTGTTTTGCATTTCAAGAGTGAATACCGGAAGTGGACTTTTGAGCAGTCAGATTTTTCATCCCAGGGAGTGGGCGCTTCTCACGGAGGTGTTCCCCAGGTTAACCTTCAAATGGGGGGTGCTGGAGTTGAAGATGGCAGTATGCTCAGCTTCCAAGTTATGTTAAAGGAAAATAAATCAGCAGGCTGCTCTGTTAAATACCCTGGCTGTTCCTTGGGATTTCAGCCTGACATCCCTGTTTCTCAGTTTGCTCTTCTTCCACGGGTCATTGCTTGTTTCAAATGGAGTGAGCATCAGTATTTTAATAGTTCCAGCATAGTCTTGCAGGATCTGGTATACAGACCTAGCGAAGATGTATTCTTCCACCTTGGTGGTTGTTCCTGAGGAAGGACCTTCTAATAAGGGTCCATTCTTTCATCCAACTTTCGTTTTCTCTGAAGCTTTCTGCTTGGAGATTGAATGCTTAGTTCTGTCTTGGGTTTTCTGAATCGGTCTTGAGACCATGGTTCAGGCTTGCAAGCATAAATTATGGCGAAAATTCCCTGATTGGTGTGAATCCCAAAACTACTCTTGGAAGAAGGGTCAGGTTTCCTAGGAGTTGTGCCCAGGTTTCCTAGGAGTTGTGCCCTGTCTCCGGAAAAGACTGGAGGATGGTTCGTCAGTCAGTTCTCTGAAGTTCAGATTTTTGTGTTATCCTTGTCTACACTAGTGTCTGGTGGATGAGCCAGACGTGTACTCTTTTTGTCAGACCATGGTTAGTATCAGGCCTGTTGTCATGAGCGCTTCCGTTCATCGCCGTGTCGCCGCGGCTCCCGGAACTCCTCTGTGTCTCTGACGTCATGTTGCTTAGCAACATGACGCTTTCTCTCTCACCCCTCTGATGACGGTTACGCTCCTGCCCTTTAAATCTCGGCGGGAGATCTGAATCTGGGCCCGTTTGTTTGTTTCCCTGGATTGTGAGTACCATATCAGTTTTGTTCTTCTGTGTACCGACTTCTGCCTGCCTGACCAAGCCTTTTGCCTTATCCCTACTTGCTGATATTTGGACATTGACTTCTGCCTGCCTGACCTTGCCTGTAGCTATTACCCTTTTGCTGATACTTGGATGCCGACTTCTGCTTGCCTGACCTTGCTTTTGCCTATACCTTTTGCTGATATTTTGATGCCGACTTCTGCCTGCCTGACCTTGCTTTGGCCTTTACCTTTAAACCTATTCTTTGTTAAACAAGACCTGCTTAAAGGGACATTTTACTTTTACAAGCTGCAAAAGAGAACTTTGCCTTTCTGTTTGTTATACACCTGCTTAAAAGGGACATTTACTTTTACAAGCTGCAAAAGAGAACTTTGCCTTTCTGTTTGTTATACACCTGCTTAAAAGGGACATTTACTTTTACAAGCTGCAAAAGAGAACTTTGCCTTTCTGTTTGTTATACACCTGCTTAAAAGGGACATTTACTTTTACAAGCTGCAAAAGAGAACTTTGCCTTTCTGTTTGTTATACACCTGCTTAAAAGGGACATTTACTTTTACAAGCTGCAAAAGAGAACTTTGCCTTTCTGTTTGTTATAAACCTGCTTAAAGGGACATTATACTTTTACAAGCTGCAAAAGAGAACTTTTCCTTTGTTTTACAAGCCTGCTAAAGAGGACCTTTTTCAGAAGCTTCAAGTAAGAGCATTTCCTTTTTGTTCTTTGTACTACTTAAAGGGACATTTTAACCTTTGTGGCTTTCCTGCATTCTGGAACAATATTCATTTTTGTTATCTTCTAATCTGCTTCCTGAGTGGGTCACGTCCTGGATATTTCTCAGTGTGCTAGCGTGTGCTTTCAATTCACGCTAGCAGTTGGGTTACATCCCGGATTGATTCCAGAGCGGCTGACATTACAAACGGGCCATAAAAATGGACCCCACTGAATTATCTATGGCCGTGGCTCACCAGGGACAGCTCTTGGGTTCTCATGCCACTCACTTGCAGTCTCTGGACACTAAACTTGATCAAATTACTGCTCTATTACAAAATTTGGTTGCTACCGCACCTCCCAATCCTAATCCCAATCCAAATCCGATTGAGGCATTACCTCCTCCGATTCCTAACAATCAGTCTCAGGTACAACTAAGTCCCAGGATTCCTCTTCCGGATAAATATGATGGGAATCCTGAAGAATGTAGAGGCTTTTTGAATCAATGCCGTCTTCATTTCCGAAATAGCCCTACTCTCTTTGCTACTGCCTCTTCTAGAATCACGTTTCTTATTTCCTTAATGAAAGGAAAAGCCTTGGCTTGGGTGTCACCTTTGCTAGAAAAGAATGATCCTATACTGTTGGATGTTGATACATTTCTATCTACATTCTCAAACGTATTCGATAAACCTGGAAGGTCATCCGCTGCTGAAGCAACTCTCCTGGATTTACGTCAAGGAAATCAACCAGTCTCTCAATATGCAATTGAGTTCCGCACCCTTGCCTCTGAAACCACTTGGAATCAGGGAGCACTCAGAGCCGCTTTCCGTAAAGGACTTTCTGAGCGTCTCAAGGATGAATTGGTGTATCGTGAACTTCCAGAGTCCTTAGAAGCCTTAATAAATCTCTGTATCAGTCTCGACGCCAGGTTTCGTGAACGCCAACAAGAAAAGGATAGAACACAGAGGACTTCCACTCGAACTCCTTTTCGTTTAGCTCCTCGTTTTTCTAATCCAGTCACTCCAGCCTCTCCTACTACTGATCAGGCTGAACCCATGGAAGTAGGAAGTATAAAATTAACTGAGACTGAACGCTTAAGAAGACGGACTCTTGGCTTATGTCTGTACTGTGGCCTTAAAGGACATTTATTAAGGGATTGTCCTACTAGGCCAGTAAAAGCCAGGGCTTAACTCTAGTCCAGGGAACTGAGTTAAGCCAAAATAGTGGTCATTCCCTATACAAGAAACTCTTTGTTCCAGTAACTCTTCTAATTGGACATACGAAGATCTATACCCAAGCTCTAATTGATTCTGGTGCTGGAGGTGTGTTCATTGACTCTACATTTGTTTCTACTCATTCAATACCCTTACTAAAGAAGGAGTATTCCATTTCAGTCTCTACGGTCAGTGGAGATCCTTTGGGTTCTGGATACATTCAGTTTTCTACTCAACCCTTAATCCTCACCGTAGGAATACTTCATTCTGAGACAATTTGTTTCGATGTCATTCCCACTCCGCAATTTCCCATTATCTTGGGATTACCCTGGCTCCAGATTCACAATCCCATTTTTTCTTGGACTTTCGGTGAACTCACTTCCTGGGGATCTACATGCCAGACTAAATGTCTTCAAAAGATTACTAAGTTACCACTCACTATTGCTCTCACAGTTGAAACTCCGGAATCCTTACCTATGCATTACCATGACTTTGTGGATGTCTTCTCCAAAAAAGAAGCGGAACGTCTTCCTCCTCATCGCCCTTTTGATTGTCCCATTGACCTCCTTCCTGGGGCTGCCTATCCTCGAGGCAAGACATATCCACTTTCTAAACCAGAAAACATGGCTCTGGAAGAATATATAAAAGACAATCTGGCTAGAGGATTTATTCGACCCTCCTCTTCCCCTGTAGGGGCTGGTTTCTTTTTTGTGGGAAAAAAGGATGGCGGATTAAGACCCTGTATTGATTATCGTGGATTGAATCAGATTACCATCAAGAACAGTTATCCTCTGCCCCTTATTCCTGAACTTTTTACTTATCTTCAGGGAGCCACCATTTTCACCAAACTCGACCTACGTGGTGCATACAACTTGATCCGTATACGCAAAGGAGATGAGTGGAAGACTGCCTTTAACACTCGATTTGGGCATTATGAATATTTGGTCATGCCCTTCGGGCTATGCAATGCTCCGGCGGTTTTCCAGCATTTTGTAAATGAGATCTTTCGTGATTTTTTGAATATTTTTGTTATCATATACCTGGACGACATCTTAATTTTTTCTCAGAACCACCAAGATCATGTGCACCACGTCAAGAAAGTACTTCAACGTCTAAGAGAATTCCATCTGTTTGCTAAACTGGAGAAATGTTCTTTCCATCAAAAATCCATACCCTTTCTGGGTTATGTAATATCGGCATCTGGATTCGAAATGGACCCTACTAAACTTTCTGCCATTTTGGATTGGCCTAGACCTGATTCTTTGAAGGCTTTACAACGTTTCCTAGGCTTCGCCAATTATTACAGAAAGTTCATCAAGAATTTTGCTACTATTACTTCTCCTCTTACTTCTCTCACAAGAAAAGGACAAAACTGTAAAGTATGGCCGTCTGAGGCTATAGAAGCTTTTGAATCTCTCAAAGAAGCTTTTTCCTCAGCTCCTATCCTTCGTCATCCAAATCCTGAGTTTCAATTTATTCTGGAGGTGGATGCTTCCTCTGTTGCTGCTGGAGCGGTTCTGTCTCAACGAATACCAGAGACTGGAAGGATTCATCCTGTTGCTTTTTTCTCTAAAAAATTCACTCCTTCCGAATTTAACTATGACGTAGGGAATAAAGAGTTGCTTGCCATCAAGATGGCATTGGATGAATGGAGACATTGGCTGGAAGGTACTTCTTTGCCATTTACTATACTTACTGATCATAAGAACCTTCTGTATCTCCAAACAGCCAAACGACTAAATTCCAGGCAAGCACGCTGGTCCTTATTCTTCTCTCGGTTTCACTATAATTTGTCTTACATACCTGGTTCAAAAAATATTAAAGCAGACGCACTTTCCAGACAATTTCAAGATACCCCAGTTCCTGAGTCTGGTACCATTCTCCAACCTCATGAAGTCATTGCCCAGTTAACAACTTCTTGGTTACAAGAATTACAGTCCGCTCAAGAGCATCTTCCTTTGTCCTGTAAACCTCCCAATGGTTTACTCTTTGTTCCTGAACGCCTTCGTTCCAAGATTTTATTTTGGGCTCATGATAGTCCCCTTTCTGGACATCCTGGCATCAGTATTACCACTCGAAACCTCAAACAACATGTCTGGTGGCCTACACTCTCTCAAGATGTGAAGGATTACGTCTCAGTATGCACACAATGTGCCATGAACAAAACTCCACGCCAACTTCCTTCAGGATTACTCCAACCATTGCCTATACCTCACCAGCCTTGGACTCATGTATCCATGGACTTTATTACCGATCTTCCCTTGTCCACTGGGAACAATACTATCTGGGTGGTGGTCGACAGGTTCACTAAGACGGCTCATTTTGTACCCTTGCCAGGATTACCATCTGCCAAAAGACTCTCTGAACTTTTTATTCTACATATTGTAAGAATCCATGGATTTCCTCTAGATATTGTTTCAGATAGAGGGGTACAATTCGTTTCTCGATTTTGGAGGTCACTTTGTAAACATTTTGGTACTACTATATCTCTCTCTACTTCTCACCACCCACAATCGAATGGTCAGACTGAAAGAGTAAACCAGTGTCTTGAAACATATCTTAGACATTATGTGGATCATTATCATTCTAACTGGACTTCTTACCTTCCTTTGGCTGAATTGGCCCATAATGCCCGGTACAATTCCTCCCTTCAGACTTCTCCTTTTCATGCAGCTTACGGATATCAGCCTAGGACATTCCCTTTGCATACTTCCTCCACAGTGAATCCTGCTTCTGATCTTACAGCTCGAAGATTAACTCGACATTGGCAGAAGATACATTGTATTCTTTCTGTAACTTCTAGACGTTACAAGTTCTTTTCGGATCTTCGACGGAAAAAAGGCTCCCAAATATCGCCCTGGTGATAAAGTTTGGATTTCCTCTCGATTTCTTCGCCTGAAACAACCTTCTAACAAATTGGGACCACGATATGTGGGTCCTTTCCGAATACTGGGTCAGGTATGTTCCACTGCTTATCGGGTAGCTTTACCCAAGTCTCTCAAGGTCCATCCGGTATTCCATGTTTCTCTTTTAAAACCTGTGATGATTAACAGGTATTCTAAGCCTTTTTCTAAACCTCCACCGTTATTGGTGCATGGACATCCTGAGTTTGAGATCAGCCATATTCTAGATTCCAAATTGCGGGGCAAGAATTTGTATTATCTCATTCATTGGAAGGGTTATCCAGTCACGGAACGTTCTTGGGAACCTGCTCATCAAGTAAATGCTCCTATATTGGTCAAGACCTTCCACAAGACTCATCCTGATAGACCTGGTCCTGTCCCCCGGAGGGGTCCTTGAGGAGGGGGTGCTGTCATGAGCGCTTCCGTTCATCGCCGTGTCGCCGCGGCTCCCGGAACTCCTCTGTGTCTCTGACGTCATGTTGCTTAGCAACATGACGCTTTCTCTCTCACCCCTCTGATGACGGTTACGCTCCTGCCCTTTAAATCTCGGCGGGAGATCTGAATCTGGGCCCGTTTGTTTGTTTCCCTGGATTGTGAGTACCATATCAGTTTTGTTCTTCTGTGTACCGACTTCTGCCTGCCTGACCAAGCCTTTTGCCTTATCCCTACTTGCTGATATTTGGACATTGACTTCTGCCTGCCTGACCTTGCCTGTAGCTATTACCCTTTTGCTGATACTTGGATGCCGACTTCTGCTTGCCTGACCTTGCTTTTGCCTATACCTTTTGCTGATATTTTGATGCCGACTTCTGCCTGCCTGACCTTGCTTTGGCCTTTACCTTTAAACCTATTCTTTGTTAAACAAGACCTGCTTAAAGGGACATTTTACTTTTACAAGCTGCAAAAGAGAACTTTGCCTTTCTGTTTGTTATACACCTGCTTAAAAGGGACATTTACTTTTACAAGCTGCAAAAGAGAACTTTGCCTTTCTGTTTGTTATACACCTGCTTAAAAGGGACATTTACTTTTACAAGCTGCAAAAGAGAACTTTGCCTTTCTGTTTGTTATACACCTGCTTAAAAGGGACATTTACTTTTACAAGCTGCAAAAGAGAACTTTGCCTTTCTGTTTGTTATACACCTGCTTAAAAGGGACATTTACTTTTACAAGCTGCAAAAGAGAACTTTGCCTTTCTGTTTGTTATAAACCTGCTTAAAGGGACATTATACTTTTACAAGCTGCAAAAGAGAACTTTTCCTTTGTTTTACAAGCCTGCTAAAGAGGACCTTTTTCAGAAGCTTCAAGTAAGAGCATTTCCTTTTTGTTCTTTGTACTACTTAAAGGGACATTTTAACCTTTGTGGCTTTCCTGCATTCTGGAACAATATTCATTTTTGTTATCTTCTAATCTGCTTCCTGAGTGGGTCACGTCCTGGATATTTCTCAGTGTGCTAGCGTGTGCTTTCAATTCACGCTAGCAGTTGGGTTACATCCCGGATTGATTCCAGAGCGGCTGACACCTGTGTTTAAGTCTGTTGCTCCTCTTGAAGTTTTAACCTTGTTTTTGGGTTTGCAGCAGGCTTAGCTACCTTGGAAGTTTTTCTTTTTTGCTATTTCTGCTGCTCAGGGAGTTTAGGTACTCTTGTCTTTGCAGTGTGATTCGCTTTATCTTATTTCGGATAAGGCGTTTTTTTATCCTAAGTGGAAATATTGTTTGAGAATTTGTTGTTCCCTCTCTGTGTCCTCATTCTTATCTCTTGAGGAACGTGTGTGCACAATTGGGATGTTGTGCGTGTTTAATATTTTTTCTTCTGTTTTTATTTGTTTTCTCTGTAACAGAAGTTTACTGCTACTTTTCTTTTCTCTGCTTGAGAAGTTTAATTGTTTGCTTTTCAAACTGTGGGGCTTCAGTCTCCTGAGAGAGTTATGCCTAATTTCTCTTCTTTTTGGCTTTCAAGAATGAAGCTTCTGTGGAACAGATTTGCAAGGTGGCAACTTGGTCTTCCTTTCATACTTTTTCCAAATTTTCTAAATTTTATATTTTTGCTTCGACTGAGGATTTTTTTGGGAGTAAGGTTGTTCAAGTGGTGATGCCTTCTGTTTAGGTATGCCTGTCTTGTCCCTCCCTGATTCGAATCAGCCAATAGAATGAGAGATGCTTAAATCCTATTGGCTGATTTGAACAGCCAATAGGATTTTAGCAGCCCTAATTTCTATTGGCTGATTCAAATGTTTCATCCAATAGGAATGCAATGGTACCCCCAGTATAAAAGGGGTACCTTGCATTTCAATCCTCAGTGTGCGGCGAACAATCACATGAAGAGGACCTCCACGTTGGATTGATGGACCTCCTACTGGACCTCCGCCTTGGACCTCCGCCTGAACCTCTGCCTTGGACCTCTGCCTGGACCTCCACCTTGGACCTTCGTCTGGACCTCCGCCTCCACGCATTGACCGCTCCGCCTCTGCACATTGACTGCTCCGCCTCCGCAGGGATGAAGAAGATGCCGGTCCCACGATGGATGAGGATGGAGTCGACTGGATGAAGATGGAGCCGCCAGGATGAAGATCCTTCAAGCGGGACTTCAGCAACTGTAAGTGGATCTTCAGGGGTTAGTGTTAGGATTTTTTAAACTTTTTGGGGTGTTTTTTTTTTTGTTTAGGCTTTGGACTTTTCGTAAAAGAGCTAAATGCCCTTTTCAGGGCAATGCAAAAGAGCTAAATGCCCTTTTAAGGTCAATGCCCATACAAATGCCCTTTTCAGGGCAATGGGTAGCTTAGGTTATTTTTATTTTGGGGGGTTCGTTGGGTGGTGAGTTTTACTGTTAGGGGGTCTTTGTATTTTTTTTACAGGTAAAAGAGCTGTTTAACTTGCCCTACAAAAGGCCTTTTTAAGGGCTATTGGTAGTTTATTGTAGGCTAGGGTATTTTATTTTGGGTGGGCTTTTTTTATTTTTATAGGGCTATTAGATTAGGTGTAATTTTTTTTAAATTTTGATAATTTTGTTTGTTATTTTTCGTAATTTACTGTTTGTTATTTTTTGTAATTTAGTATTTTTTATTTTTTGTAATTAGATAGTTTGTAATTTTTATAGTAGTGTTAATATTTTTTTTAATGTGTAATATAGTTTATTTGATTGGTAGTTAGTTTAGTTTTAGTTTAACAGTTATATTACTTTAATTGTTAGTTTAAACATAGTTTTTTAATTTGACAGGTAAGTTTTAATTTAATTTAAGATAGGGATATTGTAATTTTAATATAAAGTTAGGGGGCATTCGGTTTAGGGGTCACTAGTTTAATTAGTTTAT
Organism: Bombina bombina; assembly: GCF_027579735.1. Lineage (NCBI taxonomy): Eukaryota > Metazoa > Chordata > Amphibia > Anura > Bombinatoridae > Bombina > Bombina bombina. Next base: position 165,778,413 of record NC_069502.1, read on the forward strand.
TGCGATATAGGAGGCTTTTGGTTTAGGGGTTAATAGTTTAATTTAGTATATTTCATTGTGGGGGGCTTGCGGTTGTCAGGGAGCTGCGGAATAGGGGTTAATAATTTTTATTAGTGGCGGCGATGTCGGAGTGGCAGATTAGGGGTTAATAACTTTAATATAGTATTTGCGATGTGGGAGGGCCTCGGTTTAGGGGTTAATAGGTAGTTTATGGGTGTTTAGTGTACTTTGTAACACTTTAGTTAAGAGTTTTATGTAACAGTTTTGTTGGCTAAAACTCATAACTACTGCTCTCAGATGGCGTTACGGATCTTGTCGTTATAGTGTGTAATGCAAGCTTTTTACCCAGAATGCAAAACTTGTAATGGCTGCGCTATAGAAGTCCCATGAAAAAACGTCATTTTTATGTGGGCGGGAATGACGTTGCATTACAGGCTAAAAGGTTTGCGGTACAACTCTACCAAAAAAACTTGTAATGTCTGCAGTGCTGTTTTAACGCTGAAATTACCATTTTTTCAGCGTTAAAAGACGAACGCACAACTTGTAATCTACCTGTTTGTCAGTTGTTATAGCATAATTTTCTTTACAGATATTGTGTTGAGCTAATCAAACTGACATCAGAATAGAAATAGTCCCCTATTCTTGTCATCTACAATTCAGATGCATAATCATTACTATGGAACCAGCCTACTGTCAAAAGGGTGATATAAGGATTCTGTTATTAAAGGAGCTATTGATTTCCATAAATTGTTATGGATTTTTACATTTACAAAATGAGGTTTCCATTGTCTGAATGTTTATTGGCACAAAACTGTTATCAATATTATTGAACATGTTCCCAGTACTAAACGAGATATAACTCACACAGCATGCCTCATTAGGCAACATAAATGGGGTTTTTTTTACTACATTTATATACACAATTAAAGGAATTTTCTATTTTTTTTTAAATATAATTTGTATCAATAGCATTTATTTAAATTCTAGGAAACAAATATCTATATTCATAAACACTGTAACAAAAAACAAAAGAAAACAAGATAATTAGCAACTGTGAAAAGATGTAACATTAAATGGTTACTGTACTCGTGCATTTTCTACAGTGCATTATATGTCAAAAACGCTAGTATTTACCAGTGCAGCAAATAAAGGGGAATTTCAGTTATGAAGTATAAAATATTTAATGCTGAAAGTTCCTTAATTGCTCTGCAGTGTTTGCAGTGCTGAACGCCTTAGGCAGTCCGCAGCAAAACGCTATTTATTCAATAAGGTGACGTTTACACCTCTTAGCCAATAGCTGTGAGCCCCAGCTGGCATTATGCTGGATACCAAGCACACTTTTGGCTAAGATCACCTCAGTAATAAAATAACGATCTGCCGTGGGTGGCCTTAGGTGCTCAGCATGGCAAACGCTGCAGACAGATAAAGGAACTTTCAGCATGAAGTATTTTAAGGTAAAGCTTTTTATATATTGGAAAATGTTTGTTGTGCACAAGTGTTAGTGATATGTTAAAGGGATAGTTAACATTTTAAGATAGTAATATAACTTGCCTAGTTATGTATAGTAAAACAACTTCACAGAACAGACCGAGGTGTAATACTTACATAAAGGAGAACAGACCTAGGTGCAATACTTACATAAAGGAGATCAGACCTAGGTGTAATACTTACATAAAGAGAACAGACATAGGTGTAATACTTACTTAAAGAAAACAGACATAGGTGTAATACTTACATAAAGGAGATCAGACCTAGGTGTAATACTTACATAAAGGGTAACAGACCTAGGTGCAATACTTACATAAAGGAGAACAGACCTAGGTGTAATACTTACATAAAGGGAAACAGACCTAGGTGCAATACTTACATAAAGGAGAACAGACCTAGGTGTAATACTTACATAAAGGAGAACAGACCTAGGTGTAATACTTACATGAAGAAGAACAGACCTGGGTGCAATACTTACATAAAGGAGAATAGACCTAGGTGTAATACTTACATAAAGGAAAACAGACCTAGGTGTAATACTTACATAAAGAAGAATAGACCTAGGTGTAATACTTACATACAGGAGAACAGACCTAGGTGCAATACTTACATAAAGAGAATAGACATAGGTGTAATACTTACATAAAGAAAACAGACCTAGGTGTAATACTTACACAAAGGAGAACAGACCTAGGTGCAATACTTACATAAAGGAGATCAAACCTAGATGTAAAACTTACATAAAGGGTAACAGACCTAGATGCAATACTTACATAAAGGAGAACACACCTAGGTGTAATACTTACATAAAGGGAAACAGACCTAGGTGTAATACTTACATAAAGAGAACAGAGGTGTAATGCTTACATAAAGGAGAACAGACCTAGGTGTAATATTACATAAAGGGAAACAGACCTAGGTGCAATACTTACATAAAGGAGAACAGAGGTGTAATACTTACATAAAGCATAAAAGACCTAGGTGCAATACTTACATAAAGGAGATCAGACCTAGGTGTAATACTTACATGAAGGGTAACAGACCTAGGTGCAATACTTACATAAAGGAGAACAGACCTAGGTGTAATACTTACATAAAGGGAAACAGACCTAGGTGTAATACTTACATACAGGAGAACAGACCTAGGTGCAATACTTACATAAAGAGAATAGACATAGGTGTAATACTTACATAAAGAAAACAGACCTAGGTGTAATACTTACACAAAGGAGAACAGACCTAGGTGCAATACTTACATAAAGGAGATCAGACCTAGATGTAAAACTTACATAAAGGGTAACAGACCTAGATGCAATACTTACATAAAGGAGAACACACCTAGGTGTAATACTTACATAAAGGGAAACAGACCTAGGTGTAATACTTACATAAAGAGAACAGAGGTGTAATGCTTACATAAAGGAGAACAGACCTAGGTGTAATATTACATAAAGGGAAACAGACCTAGGTGCAATACTTACATAAAGGAGAACAGAGGTGTAATACTTACATAAAGCATAAAAGACCTAGGTGCAATACTTACATAAAGGAGATCAGACCTAGATGTAAAACTTACATAAAGGGTAACAGACCTAGATGCAATACTTACATAAAGGAGAACACACCTAGGTGTAATACTTACATAAAGGGAAACAGACCTAGGTGTAATACTTACATAAAGAGAACAGAGGTGTAATGCTTACATAAAGGAGAACAGACCTAGGTGTAATATTACATAAAGGGAAACAGACCTAGGTGCAATACTTACATAAAGGAGAACAGAGGTGTAATACTTACATAAAGCATAAAAGACCTAGGTGCAATACTTACATAAAGGAGATCAGACCTAGGTGTAATACTTACATGAAGGGTAACAGACCTAGGTGCAATACTTACATAAAGGAGAACAGACCTAGGTGTAATACTTACATAAAGCATAAAAGACCTAGGTGCAATACTTACATAAAGGAGAACAGATCTAGGTGCAATACTTACATAAAGAGAACAGACCTAGGTGTAATACTTACATAAAATAGATCAGACCTAGGTGTAAGACGTTTACACCTCTTAGCCAATAGCTGTGCGCCCCAGCTGGCATTATGCTGGATACCAAGCACACTATTGGCTAAGATCACCTCAGTGATAAAATAACGATCTGCTGTGGATGGTATTTGAGATTCTCGTAGGCTCGCCGACAGGGTCACAGATTGAACTTTGTTTAAACTAGCTTTAACGAGATCCTCATCAACAGTCAGGTTTCCACAATGAGCCCATTTTGATAAGATCCTCTGCACGGCAGAGTCCTCATACTGTTGAAGAATAAGGTTATATGTGTTTGCGATTTTATAGGAGCCTAGTTTTGCCAGTATACAAAGTCTGTCTATATTGGTAGGTTTACTGGACAGCACACCATCTGCTTTCAACTTATTGATATAATGTCGACACTGAAAATATGCAAATCTATGGGTGTCAGGGAGGCCATAGGATTGTTTGAGTTCCTGAAAAGTTGTGATCTCTAAAGTTAGTGGATTGATGAGTTGTTTGAGTGGCGTGAGATGCTGTGATTGCCATAATTTGAATGCCTTTGTAGTGTATCCCGGTAGGAATTGTAAGTTGCCTTGAATCGGCAAGTACTTTCTAGCCGATTTTTTTTCACACCCCATAGCCTACATAATTTGGCCCAAGCTCTCAGAGGGTCTTTATATAAAATATGGTTTTGTATATGTGGTGGTAGAGTGTAATGTCTGCGTGGGGAAGGAAAGCTATATGTATTGGTTTAATTAGACTAGCCTCAAACTCCAAGAATGTAAAACGACCATTTCCAACCAACCAATTTAATATTAGTTTTGTTAATGTGGCCCAATTATACCACAAGATGTTAGGAAGGCGCAGCCCCCCCTTTACATAATGGCATTGATAGATAGGTTTTCCCTATCCTATGTTTCTTCCCTCTCCATATGAACTGCCCTAGAGCAGATTGTGAAGAATTAGTATCTCGTTGAGTGAGGAGAAGTGGCAACATCTGCAGAGGGTAAATAAGTTTGGGTAATATGACCATCTTAAAAAGGTGAATTCTGTCTGAGAGGGAAAGCGGTAAGTTAGCCCAGCACGATAATAACAGTTTTATATTTTGAATATTATCCCGAAAATTGAGGTGGTATAATTTGTTAGGGTTTACATGTATATGAATACCTAGATATTTAAATGATCCATCCGTAATGTTAAGCCCCGTATCTGTGAGTGTAGTGTTTTGTAACCATGTGACCTCAGATTTGCCAATTTTAATTTTATAGCCTGAAAAGGTACCGAAATTATTAACTATGTTGAGAAGGCTATTCAAGTTAGTATTAGGGTTACCGACGAAGAGTAGTAAATCATCTGCATATAGTGATAGGTGCTGAGGATTGTCAAATAAATCCAAACCTTCGCAATTCTGTCTAATGAAGCACGCCAAAGGCTCTATAGCTAAGTCGAACAACAGAGGGGAGAGAGGGCAACCCTGTCTCGTACCCCTTTGCAGCCCAAATGAAGGGGAAAGCCAACCATTGACTAACAGGGATGCCCTAGGAGCGCTATATAATCTTTGGATTATAACCCGAAAGGCCAAATTTTGCTAAAGATGTCTGTAAGTGGTCCTATTCTATCCTATCAAATGCCTTTTCCGCATTGAGTGCTAAAAGGCATGCATCTGGAAATTTAGTAGGATTTGAGGATTATTTGTTGTATCAATAATAAGATGAGATAGCTAGAGTTTTCCAAATATTTATTACCGATGATCTGCCTGTTACAAATCCAGTTTGGTCGGTATGTACAATAGATGGCAGAACCTGTGCCAATCTGTCTGTTAGTATTTTGGTGAGTAGTTTATAATCTCCATTTAGCAGCGAGATTGGTTGATAGGAAGATGTGTGAATAGGGTCTCTGTCTGGTTTAAGTTGAAAACAAATATTGGCTTCTACAAATCTGCTGTCTATCTGGGTGGATCCCTAAGAGGTGCTGCGTATAAGGAGGACAGGGTGGGAGCTATCTTCTCCCTAGGAGTTTATAAAATTCTGAGGGCAAGCCATCAGAGCCTGCTGCTTTCCCTAATTTGGCTTTCCGTATAGCCTTGAGTACCTTTTGTAGGAGTATGCGTTCATTAAGAAGGGATTTTTGCTCCTCAAAGTGGGGAGACGTGCATTGTCCCAAAAGTGTTGTTTTGCTTCCAAATTAATATTTTGGCAAGTATATAGGGAGGTGTAATATCTTACAAACTCTGCCATGATCTCCTTATCATCTGAGGTTACTTGCGATTGAGTTAATAGCTAATATATAAGATTTGGGACTATGAAGTTTTACTAGATTCGCTAATAGTTTGCATGATTTATTACCATGTCTGTAGTACTGACCCCGTCTATGAATGTTAAATACGTTATCTTGTTGGGCTAGGAATGTGTCTCTAGTTCGTTTAAGATCATAGTATTGTTGTTTGGATACAGGTGTGGGTACCGATAAATATGTATTATATGCCTCTGTGAGGTTTGAGAGAAGTGTATCATCCACTTTCCTAATGTTTTTATTGTAAAGTGTTGTAAAGGTCTTGATGTGACCTCTCATCACCGCCTTGGAGGTATGCCAATAAAGGCTGGGGTTATTTGTGTGTTGGTCATTGTCAGATGCATAGTGGGTCCACGAGGTTCTTAGATGTTGGTGAAAGTTAATATTATGGTATAGGTAGAATAGGAATCTCCACGCCTTTTCTAAGGGTTTAATAGACATTGGTTGGAGCATGAAAGAAATTGGGGCATGATCTGAGATCGTAATTTGTCCTATAGTTGCACTACAGATCTGAGGTGTTATCACCGAGGAGGTAAGGAAGTAGTCAATTCTTGACAAGGTATTGTGCAATTTAGATAGGCATGTATAGTCCTGCAACACTGGATTCTGCGCACTCCACACATCTACTAGGTTTAAGGTGTCTTTAAAGGAGTTAATCAAGGCCACTTCTCTTCCATATCCTGCCAAGTGTTGTATTTGAGAAGTATTAGGTACTGCAGGGTCTTTAGACCTATCTAGAGGAACTGCTTGAGCTAGATTGAAGTCCCCCCATAATTATAGGGGCATCGTAAGTGGCTAGCTTTGCTAAAAGAGTTGCCCAAAAAGCTGGACAATGGTCATTAGGACCGTAGACATTACATAGGGTATAAGTTTGATTGGTAAATTGTAAGAGTGCTAACATGTGTCTACCCTTCTTTTCTACCTCCACTTGTGAGAAGGAGACAGCAAGGCCCTTCCTAACCAAAATGGCTACTCCCCTTTTTCTTCCCAGAGTAGGAGAGAATAATAACTAACCTACCCATCAGGATTTTAGCTTTGCATGTTCCTCAGTAGACAATTTGGTTTCCTGAAGCAACGCTTTATCTGTGTGTAATGTGTTTAAGTGTTGTAGAATCATACTTCTCTTAACTGGGGACGTAATGCCCCCAACATTCCACAAAATTTACTTAAGTCGTAAAGCCATAAGGCATAACCAAAAGAGGATCTTGCTATGAGGCTGTATAATAGCAGCGACAATAACACTGAGAAGATATTAGTAGAAAAACCTGGGAAGGCAAATAAAGGTGAATGTTCTAATGGGGAAACCTGAATTGTGCTATGGATGTTCTCTGCATTTATGTACAGTTTGTCACTAATGCCAAGCATTCTAAGCAACACCTTCACTTGGGCTTGTATGGGATTCCCACCACCAGTCCTCCCAGGGGCAGCAAGACATGTGAATTAAACAGTGTTACTTACTGTTAGGAGATGTAGGGGAATGTATCCTTGATATGTATGGCCTGCGGGGGTGAAACTGCAAGCACTCCAGAGACACCCTGATAATAAATAGGAGGGTTCTCCAATTTATTGGGGCTATCTCTACTCCTACTAATTATGCTATTGTTTCTATAGCAAAATAGTATTTATTTTCCTTTAGATGGTTGTATCTTATTTATGGAAAATTATTTAGTTTCAGGTACTTTTCTTGGTCCTGTGATTTATTTGGATGTTGCAATTGCTTCATTTTTGTTCTGTTTACTTTAAGATCAAGTATCAGATTATGATTTATTTTAGCATTGTTAAGGGACAACATTTACTAGACTAGGTGCTGTTGCATTTGTCTTGTTGTTTGGCATTTATTGATTATGCAAGTCCACTGTATTGACTGGTCCTTTAACTGGACTATAATGCTAATAATTACATTTGTATCTTCATTTTATTGAATATTTTCGCAAATGAGGGTTAATCTATGTCTTTAGCTATTTTAGCTAGAAGAATTTTGTGATTTTTAAAAAAATCCATATTTCTTTTGTTCTAAGATAATCAATTATTTGTTTTATAATTGGATTCAATTCTTAACTGTTACTCTGGGCTTCAAGATTGAGTTCTAAGACTAAAACTTTAAGCTTATACTAGTTTGGTTGTTCTTATTAAGGAACAAATTCCTGAATTCTTTCCCAAGTAACATGTTTTTAATTGGAAATTTTTAAGTTAGAAATCAGCTCCCTAAAATTGCGATGTACGTGCCGTATTCCAGCTTGGCTGGCAAGGGGCAGGTTAAGACTTCTTTGAAATCTATTTGGTTCTATTCGGTCCAAATTTCTTTGATTTTATTCCAGTAAGGCTAACACTTTCTTTAAGTATGTTTCGGTCCTATATATTTTGGGTACTGTTGAAGCATGGCTGATTAGTGATGTCCCGAACCTAAAATTTTCGGTTCGCGAACCGCGGACTCGAACTTCCGGTATTGTTCGCGAACGCGCGAACCGCACGAACCGCCATTGAATTCAATAGGCAGGCGAACTTTAAAACCTACAAGGACTCTTTCTGGCCACAATAGTGATGGAAAAGTTGTTTCAAGGGTACTAACACCTGGACTGTTGCATGCTGGAGGGGGATCCCTGGCAAAACTCCCATGGAAAATTACATAGTTGATGCAGAGTCTGCTTTTAAGCCATAATGGGTCTAAATCAACTAACATTCCCAAAGTGGCTGTCTCAAAACATCCCGGACAGAAGATAGATTGATAGTGATAGATAGGATAGATAGATATACATAGATTGATAGTTAGATAGAATCGATAGAAGAGAAATAGATAGATTTGTTAGATATATAACTACCCTAATAAATTCTAATAATCAAACTAGCTTGTGTCAATTAGTACTTTTCTTAGCACTTTAATCCCTGTTCCCCCCCCCCCCCTATCGGGGGAGTTCTATATGGCCTGCCAGATTACCCTGAAAAATTATAATAATAAGACATGTGGTCTGCTACCTATTTTAACGAGGTTGTGTTTTAAGTACTACCATTCTTAGCACTTTAATCTCTGTAACTCCCCCTATTTGGTGAGGTCTATACGGCCTGGATGATTACCCATACAAAATATAATAATAAGACATCACAGCAACTATTACCAAAAATTTTAATTTTTAATTATTAGAATACTGTCACAACAAATATGATTGGTGTAAATATTTTTTAAGTAGGCCTGGCACACAGGCTTGGAAGGCTGTAGAAAAGTGCAATTCAAAGGCACGAGCAAACTGAGGGTTAAGATCATCAACAATAAAGATTTTTTTAATTTTAATTAGTAACTATACTGTGACAAAAAATTAGGATTGGTGTAAATAGTTGGCAAGACGGTCTGGCACAAAAGGATGGCAGGCAGGAGGGAGATGCAATTCAAGGACACTAGGAGACTGATTACTGACAGTCTAAACAGTGATGATTGACAATTTTTGCAATACTGTTAACAGAAATATGATTGCTGACAACAATTGGCTAGGTGGGCCTGGCTCACAGCAGGCTGCAAGGCAGGAGGAAAGTGCTATTCAATGGCACCAGCAAACTGAGGATTCAAATCACAGCAACTATTACCAAAAATTTTAATTTTTAATTATTAGAATACTGTCACAACAAATATGATTGGTGTAAATATTTTTTAAGTAGGCCTGGCACACAGGCTTGGAAGGCTGTAGAAAAGTGCAATTCAAAGGCACGAGCAAACTGAGGGTTAAGATCAACACTAAAATGTTTTTTTATTTAAATTAATAACTATACTGTCTGACTGTGACAACAATTATGATTGGTGTAAATAGTTGGCTAGACGGCCTGGCACAAAAGGCTGGCAGTGGCAGGCAGGAGGTAAATGAAATTCAATGGCCCTAGGAGACTGAATATTTGCAGTCCAAAAAATTATGTTTTTTTTTTTTTATTACTGTTACAAGAATTGTGATTGGTGCCACTAATTGGCTACTTGGGCCTGGCAGACAGGCTGGCAGATATGAGTCGTGGATGGTAGGTAGGGCAGTAATTTAACACAGTATGCTGTGTAAGTGACAAAAACACAGGACTGATAGAAAATTAAGTTACATTACACTAGCAAAATATTTTAAAATTTTAGATTTTAATATTAAAATTATGTTAAGAAGTGCAATGCACATATGACTCTATGAGTGGTCGCACTGGCTGGCTGCTACGTAGGGCAGCAATTATAACAACAGTATGCTGTGTAAGTCAGATAGACAGTTAGACACAGGCCTGATAGAAAATACAATTAGATTACACTAGCATAATGATTTAAAGACTTTTTTCTGGAAATTTTAAGAAAAAGGTTAAGCACATACATATGAGTCGTGGCTGATAGCCTTGGAAGGGCAGCTATTAAAAACAGTAGGCTCTGTATGTCGGATACACACACGCCTGATAGAAAATACTATTAGATTACACTAGAAAAATGATTGAAATTATTTTTTGGGGGGGGAAATTAAAAAAAGGTTAAACACATATGAGTCGTGGCTCATAGACTAGGGAGGGCAGCAAATAAACACAGTAGGCTCTCTATGTCAGCAAAACACACAGGCCGGATAGAAAATTATATTAGATTACACTAGCAAACAAATTTAAACTTTTTTTTTTTATATTAAAATTAAGGTGAAAGAAAAATAGATATGAGTGCTGGGTGGCTGCCTGGCACAGACCAATTAACCAAAAGAATGAAAAAAAGAGGTATATTAATGCTGAGTGAGCCTGACAGACACAGGCATGATAGTAAATGTAATTAGATTACACTAGAAAAATATTTTTTGTGTTTTTTTTTTTAAATTAAAAATAATGTTATAAACGGATATTAACACTGCTGGCTGCTGGCTGGCACAGAGCAATGAACCAGAGTATATGCTGTGTGACACTGGCCTGATAGAAAATAAAAAAAAATTACACTAGAAAAATAATTATATTTTTGGGTTAGTTAAATTTAAACTAATGTTGTTAGGGAGATATCAGTGGTGGCAGTAGTCACAGCATATGCTGTGAGCCTTAAACACACAGCTGAAAGCCAGGCAAATGCTAATAAAAAAACAAAGAAAAAAAAAAAACGGCACGAAATATAGCCCTAAAAAGGGCTTTTTTGGGGTGCTGTGCTTGCAGCAGAGATGAGTGGAGTCCTTCTGGTGCTGTGCGGGCGAACAGTTCGGGACATCACTATGGCTGATCACCCGTGGGGTTCAAGCGCTGCTCAGACCTGGAATCTTCTGGGGTATTTCTTCCAGTTCCATTTTTAGGAACTGGATTCTGGAGTTTTATTCAAACTATTCTGTCTTTTTTTGGTCAGTGATAGCATTATTTGTTTTCATTAGATACAATAAATGCATATTTTCATTTTTCTGTTTTCATTCAGATTATTTTCTGAGGATGCGGAATCTCATATGATTCACTTTGCTCTTCAGGACATAGTTAGAGGATCTTTTTTTCAAAAGCTCTTGATTCCTCACACAAGGGTCACCTTTTTTTAGGTTTCCAGATAGTTTGTGTCACTGTCTTTGTCTTTATCAGACAAGAGACAATTTTATTGTGTTCCGTTTGTCGGTACCTTTAGTCTCTATTATTTCCTTCAGTTGCTATTTATGTATAGAATTTTAGGTCTTATGGCCACAGCATTGGATTTAATTCCCTGTGCTCATTTTCAATAGAAATAACCTTTCCAGTCTTTTATGCTGAATTATGGTGCAGGGATTCTAGGATTTCGCATTTTAAATCTTCGAATCCTAATATTTATCTCTCTTGTTTTGGTGGCTAAGATCACCATCATTTAGTTCTACAGGTCTCTTCGTTTCTTTCAACCTGGACCATGATCTCTACAGATGTGAGTCTTTTTGGTTGGGAGGCTGTCTGAGGATCTCTGTCAGCACAAGGGGTTTGGAAATCTCAGGAGGCGAGATTACCATTTGATATTTTAGAACTCTGTGCTTTCTCAGAGTTTTTCAGTTAGTTTCTTTTTGAAGAAGAGACGTTTAATGTTTTTCAGACAATATCACTACTATGGTGTATGTCAATCATCAGAGTAGGACTATCAGTCCTTAGGTTGTGACAGAAGTGTCTCGGATATTAGCTTGGGCTAAATCCAGCTCCTATCTAAATTCTGTGTTTTTTTTCCCAGGTATAGATATTTGGGAAGCGGATTATCTCTGTTAATCAAGCTTTTCTTCCGGGAGAATGGTCTCTCTTACCCAGATATGTTTTTCATCTCATCTGAATAAAGAACTTCCCAGGGGCCTATTAAGGTCCGGGAATCTTCAGGCGGAAGTAGTGTATGCATTGACATTTCTTTGGAATTATCTTTTTGCCTATTTCTTTCTGCCTCTAGTTCTTCTTCCAAAATTCTTATGGAGTATTTGTTTGTTATGCTGGTAGCTCCAGCATGGCCTCTCAGGTTTTGGTATACGAATCTCATTCGGATGGCCAGTTGCCAACGTTGGACACCTCCGTTTAAACCAGACCTTTTTCTTTCTCAAGGCCATTTTTTCCATCAGGATCTCAAATCATTAAATTTGAAGGGATGGAGATTGAACGCTTGGTTTTGACTCATTGATTAATACTATGTTTCAGGCTCATAAATCTGTCTCTAGAAAGATTTATATTGAGTCTGGAAGTCCTACTTTTCTTGGCATTCTTTTAAAGTTCATAGAATTTTATTATTTTTTCAGGTTGGTTTGGATAAGGTTTTGTCTTCAGTTCTTTGTTAGGACAAATCTCTACTCTTTCTGATCTTTTTTCACAGAAAGATTGCTAATCATCCTGATATTCATTGTGTTGTACAGGCTTTGGTCCATATCAAGCCTGTCATTAATTCAATCTCTCCTCTTTGGAGTCTCAATTTGGTGCTGAGGGCTTTACAGGCTCCTCCGTTTGAAACTCTGCTTTTTCTGAACATTAAATTACTTTCTTGGAAAAGTACTGTTCCTTTTGGTTATTTCTTCTACTAGAAGAGTTTTTTGAGTTATCTGCTCTTTTTTGTGAATATCCTTTTCTGATTTTTCATCAGGATAAGGCAGTGTTACTTCCTGACATTCATCATTTTTTTCAGGTTTTGATTTGTATCAAACCTGTCATTAAGCCAATTTCTCTTCCTTGGAGTCTTAATTGGGTTCTGAAGGTTTTTCAGGCTCTTCTATTTTGAGCATATGCTTGCTCTGGACATTCATTACTTTCATGGAAAGTATTGTTCTTTTTGGACATCTCTTCAGCTACAACAGTTTTTGAATTATCTGTTTTTTCTTGTGAATCTCCTTGTTCTGATTTTTCATCAGGATAAGGTGTTTTTTTGCTGTCCTCATTTCAATTTTCACCTAAATTGTGAATTCTAACAACATTAGTGGAGGAATTATTGTCTTTTCCTTGTGTCCTAATCCTAAGAATTCTTTGGTAAGATTCTTACATTCTTTAGGATGTGGTAAGAGTATTGAAATATTATGTTGAAGCTACTCAGATTTCAGACAGACTTCTAGTCTATTTGTTATCTTTTCTGGTTTTAGGAAGGTCAGAAGGCTTCTGCCATTTCTTTGGCATCTTGGTTAAGCTTTTGATTCATTATGCTTATTTGGAGTCGGATAATTCCCCGTCTCAGAGGATTACGGCTCATTCTACTAGGTCAGTTTCTACTTCCTGGGCTTTTTAAGAATGAAGCTTCTGTTGATCAAATTTGCAAAGCAATGACTTGGTCTTCTTTGCATACTTTTACTAATTTCTACCATTTTGATGTTTTCTCTTCTTTAGAAGCAGTTTTTGGTAGAATAGTACTTCAGGCAGCTGTTTCAGTTTGATTCTTCTGCTTATAATTTCAGTTTTTTTCATTATTAAAATTGAAACTTTTGATTTGGGTAGTGGATTAATTTTTCAGCGGAATTGGCTGTCTTTATTTTTTCCCTCCCTCTCTAGTGACTCTTGCGTGGAAGTTCCACATCTTGGGTATTTATATCCCATACGTCACTAGCTCATGGACTCTTGCTAATTACATGATAGAAAACATAATTTATGTAAGAACTTACCTGATAAATTCATTTCTTTCATATTAGCAAGAGTCCATGAGGCCCACCCTTTTTTGTGGTGGTTATGATTTTTTTGTATAAAGTACAATTATTCCAATTCCTTATTTTTTTGATGCTTTCGCTCTTTTCTTATCACCCCACTTCTTGGCTATTCGTTAAACTGAATTGTGGGTGTGGTGAGGGGTGTATTTATAGGCATTTTAAGGTTTGGGAAACTTTGCCCCTCCTGGTAGGAATGTATATCCCATACGCCACTAGCTCATGGACTCTTGCTAATATGAAAGAAATGAATTTATCAGGTAAGTTCTTACATAAATTTTTTTTTTTTTAGTTAGGCTTTTATTTGGGGGTTGGTTGTGTGGGTCGTGGGTTTTACTGTTGGGGGGTTGTTTCTATTTTTTTTTACAGGTAAAAGAGCTGATGTCTTTGGGGCAATGCCCCGCAAAAGGCCCTTTTAAGGGATATTGGAAATTTAGTTTAGGCTAGGGTTTTTTTTTTATTTTGGGGGGGCTTTTTTTATTTTGATAGGGCTATTAGATTAGGTGTAATTAGTTTAAAGATCTTGTAATTAGTTTTTTATTTTCTGTAATTTAGTGTTTGTTTTTTTGTAATTTAGCTAATTTTATTTAATGTATTTAATTGTATTTAATGTAGGGAATTTATTTAATGGTAGTGTAGTGTTAGGTGTTATTGTAACATAGGTTAGGTTTTATTTTACAGGTCAATTTGTATTTATTTTAGCTAGGTAGTTATTAAATAGTTAATAACTATTTAGTAACTATTCTACCTAGTTAAAATAAATACAAACTTGCCTTTAAAATAAAAATAAACCCTAAGCTAGCTACAATGTAACTATTAGTTATTTTGTAGCTAGCTTAGGGTTTATTTTATAGGTAAGTATTTAGTTTTAAATAGGAATTATTTAGTTAATGATATACATTTTTCTTTATATTTATTTTAATTATATTTAAGTTAGGGGGTGTTAGGGTTAGACTTAGATTTAGGGGTTAATAAATATAATATGTTGGGGCTGCAGATTAGGGGTTAATAAATGTAGGTAGGTGGCGGCGATGTTAGGGATGGCAGATTAGGGATTAATAATATTTAACTAGTGTTTGCGAGGCGGGAGTGCGGAGGTTTAGTTGTTAAAATGTTTATTCTAGTGGCGGCGATGTCCGGAGCGGCAGATTAGGGGTTAAAATTTTTATTATAGTGTTTGCGATGCGGGAGGGCCTCGGTTTAGGGGTTAATAGGTAGTTTATGGGTGCTAGTGTACTTTTTAGCACTTTAGTTATGAGTTTTATACTACAGCTTTGTAGTGTAAAACACATAACTACTGACTTTAGAATGCGTTAGGAATCTTGGCAGTAGAGGGTGTACTGCTCACTTTTTGGCCTCCCAGGCAGACTCGTAATACCGGCGCTATGGAAGTCCCATAGAAAAAATCCTTTACGAAATTTACGTAAGTTGCTTTGCGTTAAGGCCAAAAAAGTGTGCGGTACACATATACCTGCAAGACTCGTAATAGCAGCGGGCATAAAAAAGCAGCGTTAGTACCTGTTAACGCTGCTTTTTTACCTTAACGCACAATTCGTAATCTAGCCGATAGTGTGATATACAATATCTGTATGGGTTATAAAGCCAACGCAGGTCATCCCCGCAACCTCTTGACAACAACTTACATTGCAAACAATATGCTGTATACCCTCTGAAATAGAAAGCGTAAGGAAAACTATTATATATATATATTATGGATTTTCTAATAGGACAAGGTTTATGAAAAATAAATAATCACAAATACTCAATAATATGGCCTCAACCATTGTCCTGTCTTTTTTCGGAAGCCAAGTAGGCCTGCACTGCTGCAGGCGAATGAAAGATCTTAGGCCCAGAGGTAGTCTGGAGTTTCAATTTAGCAGGAAACAGAAGGGCCACTTGACGACCCTGTTCATGCAGTTGGGAACATAGTGGTGCAAAACCTTTACGTCTTTTGGTAACGTCCGCTGAAAAGTCCTGAAAAAGTAGGAGACGATGCTCCTCAAATGTAACCTCTTTAGCTGCTCTGTAAGCTCTCAGGATAATTCAGGCATTTGAAAATGACTTGGCGGGGCCTTTCCTTTAGGTTACCCAGGTGTCTGCCAGGGCCTATCCGATGTGCTCTATCAATGTCAATTGGCAAGTAATTGGGAGCCACTCCTAGAAGTTTAGGAAGCGTGGATAAAGTGAAGTTTCGTAGGTCTTTAACCGTTTCAGGCACTCCAACTATACGTAAGTTATTTCGCCTACTGTGATTTTCTAAGTCCTCCACCTTATCCTGTAAGTATTGATTCTGCTTTAATAGATTTTTAAGAAAGACATCTGATTCCTGTTGTCTGTCTTTGACTTGTGAGATTCTTTGTTCGGCAGCCGTGAGGAGCGTAGAAAATACTTTAACTTTGCTGGTTAGCGTGTCCATGCCCGTCTGCAGGGAGTACATTTTTGGTAGAAAAAAAGCCTTGAGATCTTGCAATAGAGAGCCATGGTCTCCTGGAGAACCGTTTCCATTTTCTATCTGAGGAGAGTGCGCTGCATGTATATCCACAGCATGTCAAGTTTTTCTTTACTGTGTTTTAAAGGGACATAATACTCATATGCTAAATCACTTGAAACTGATGCAGTATAACTGTAAAAAGCTGACAGGAAAATATCACCTTAACATCTCTATGTAAAAAAGGAAGATATTTTACCTCACAATCTCCTCAGCTTACCAGAGTAAGTTCTGTGTAAAAAGTTATACTCAACTGCTCCCAGCTGCAGGTAAAAAAATTAAAAAAAAATGAAGAAATGAACAGCAGCCAATCAGCATCAACAGTGCTGAGGTCATGAACTTTTACTGTGATATCATGAGATTTGACTTAACTCTCATGAGATTTCATTGTAAACTTCCTTTACCTGATTGGTGAAATAAGATGAGAGTGCACGATGCTCATCCCTTCAGATGTCCCAGGACAGACACACTAAAATGCTGCTTAGAAATCCTTTACAATGGGAGGTGGCTACTGAGGAACTTTTGAGGTAAAATATCTTTCTTTTTTACATAGAGATGTTCAGGAGATATTTTCTAATCAGCTTTTTACAGCTATGCTGCATCACTTTCAAGTGTTTAAACATTTGGGTATTATGGCCCTTTAAGTCTTTGAATCATAGCGTCTGTTACAGGCGGAGACAGCCTTTGAAAGTATTTGTTGATTTTCATAGAACAAAGGCAAAAAGTTGTTATTAATCCGTTCCCTCTGATGAGATATCCAGATCTGGTCAGCAGATGGCGCTATTTAGTTCGTTCAGAACACTGAAGCTGATCCCAGCACTCACACAAGGAGAACCAGAACAGATATTTAGCACTGTATATGCAGGGACTATATAACATTACAGGCTGCAGTAAATTAGATAAATATATGAGGAGGTATTTGAATAGCAAGGACAGTGTTTAAACAAGATTCTATCAAACATCTGTATATCTAATTGGCATACTATACACTCTTCAGTGATATACTCTCCTTATACGTTGTCTGATGAGCTTGGAAAGGAGCTACACAACCACACACACAGCATGAGATAGAGTGTGCTGCGAAAGAGTCAGGGGGCAACAGTAAACCTCTGTTGATTCCTCTATAAGGAGGTTATGAAACCCTTGTCTGTTATGTAGAGATGAGGCCCCAGACACAATGCCTCCCAAGGTAGTAAGGCAGGTAGTAAAGTCCAGTACTGCAGAGCCCTTTGTAACAGTATCCCACTGCTGTCTCCCCTCTTCCCCACACAGCAATATATAATAGTTGCCTGAACCGGGTGTGCTTTGCGTGGGCTGGGTAACTGAACGGTATACCAGATGAGACCAATGGCTTCTTAAGCTGGACCCCAATGTTCTGTCAGCTTATCCTATTCACCCCTCCGTATATGTAACTGGTGACTGGTGCTCGTCTTGCTGCTCGTTCCAGTGCAAGCGATCCCCTCACTTACCCAGGCTTCAGTGCAGGCTCTAAATCTCAGCCGCAATGATATAAGCAGGAGTAGATCTCTGGAGCCTCTGCCCAAAATGGCGCTGTTTCGCGCCACACCACTCCCTTGTACGTTCCGTGCACTAGGCCCGATTTTAGAGTCCTGCGCCTGCCACAATTCGGCCAAAGTGTAGCTGCAGCAATGCCAGCTGCTCTCTTGGCAAGAAGTAAGTGCGGGGACAACCTGGAAGGCAGACTTGGAAACTTTAAGTTGCAGAAGTCACGGAGCTTTGCTGTGCTGCTGCCTTCCAGTCGACCCTACCAACAGGAAGTCCCTCTCACTGAATTGTTTTAGTCTAAATCAATATGTTGAACCATAACAGAATAATCAAGCCCTAAAAAATCTGTGTTTATTTTGTTGTAATCCTTTAAAACATATGTGTGTGTATCAAATGAATCCAGCAGAACTAACTACACAGCTGAACACACTAAATCAAAAAATTGATTATTTAGCCAGAGGTCTCACTGAAGTACAGGCAGAAAACACAGTGTTAAAAAATTTAATGAAAGACATAATGTCTCCTAAAACTCACAAATCTCCTAAACCCCTCATAAATCCCCCAAAGATTTTCACTTGGAAAAGATCAGAATATAGAAGTTTTAAAAATTCTTGCAATTTATTATTCACAATGAAACCACGTACTTATTCAACTGATAGAATACAAGTTTGCACTACTATTTCTTTTTTTTTTCCCCCAAAATACTTTTTATTGAGGTAGCAATGACATACATAAACAACATCTTATACTGTCATGGCAACACGCCTATATACATACATCAAGTCTCGTGCGTCTAATACATAGGCATGTCTTAGAGACCATAAGCAATACGAGGTCCTAAACAATAGGAAGTACAATAGGCCATTAGCGGCACCTGTTTTTATATATAAACATTTTAGCATGGACAAAAACTAACTTAAAGGACCAGTCAACACAGTAGATTTGCATTATCACCAAATGCAAGATAACAAGACAATGCAATAGCACTTAGCCTGAACTTCAAATAAATAGCAGATTTTTTTCTGACAATTTTAAAAGTTATGTCTTTTTCTACTCCCCCTGTACCAAGTGACAGCCATCAGCCAATCACAAATGCATACACGTACCATGTGACAGCCATCAGCCATTCACAAATGCATACACACTTATTCTTGCACATGCTCAGTAGGAGATGGTGACTCAAAAAGTCAAAATATAAAAAGACTGCACACATTTAGTTAATGGAAGTATATTGGAAAGTTGTTTAAAATGGCATGCTCTATCTGAATAATGAAAGTTTAATTTTGATTGAGTGTCCCTTTAACAAGTGGTAATCAGAAGACCTAGCTTTCATAAAAGGACTCTGGAAGGAAAGAAGTAGGTCTTTGTATGTCCACAACATAAACAGCAGAACATAAGTCAGTGATTCTCAACACAGAATAAATACTATTAGCCACCTGGTTCTTAATCTCCCCTCAGAGTGTTGGCAGGCCTAGAAAATGTCTTCATATGTAAGGGTCACTGCAAATGTTATCACATTAGATAACACTTTTAGGTTACATAGATCCCTTTGGGACCTCTAGAAATTCTTAAAACACTTTTATAGTAGATAACACATTAGGAAAACGTATAGAAATCTATTAAGCTATATACTTTCTGCTCATAACTTGCTTCTAGGAATATAATAATTGTAAGATAACCTTCACTTGAACTTTTACCCCCGTAGACAAATTAAGGCCGCTCTTGGACCTTAAAAAATATCACGACATCTATAGGAGGGTAATTGACAACAGAATAAGTAATAAACTTATAAAGCATTTAGGGTCTTTCCTGGTCTGTTACAAGGAAGATATATAAAGTTCACCCTTAAAGGGACATGAAACCCCAAATTATTCTATTAATATTCAGCCACTTTTAGGCCCTCTAAAGAGGTATAAATTTATGGAACAGAAAAACTGTTATATGTAATATATCTCTCTAATGATTAACATATTCATGTTTTCTCAAAACATTATGCAGTGTTATCTCATACCCAGGGCATACGCCTAGGGTCGGGCAGAGACTACCTAAGGCCTCGCTTCCATTGAGTCGTTAAAAATGGAGCCGTAAGCTACCGAAGCGGACGACAGCTAAAAGTAATTTACGGCTCCATTTTAGTACCAGGTTTCCATTGAAAAGATTAGCGTGTTGCGCGCAGTCGCTCTTTTCGGCCGTACGTAAGTTTGCGTTGACAACCTATGTCAGATTTGTCGAAAAGCGCGCCATAACAAGTGCATTGCCATGGTAACCCGACCTCTGTCTATAAGAATAACGGTTTGCGCCTGCGCTCTTTACCTGTGATCGCCTCTAGAGAGAAAGACACGGGAGCTAGTTGCGTTGGTAGGAGTTTTGGGTTTTTGAGAGTTGTTTGAGAGTTAGTGGAGAGTTTGATATTTTATTTTCATATATTCTTATTGTAGGCCTCATATAATATTAGGAACACACACACACATCCATACATTAGTTAATTAACACACATTAGTTTATACACACAAATACACACACACACACATACACACTTTTATTTGATACAAACACATTCACATTTTTTTTTATTTCATTAACCCCCATATCCCCATCTTCCTTTATTACTCCTTTCATTAATCCCCTTATTCCACTTCCCATCCCCCCTTTGACTACCCTTCCCTTCCTCACTATATAACTTTTTTTTTTTATATATATACATTTTGCCCATCCTATTTTTTTTTTTTTACATCCCATATTTTTTGTTTCATTTGACTATATAGCCCACCCCTTTCTTCATTTGCATCCCTTATTATTTTTCTATAATTTTGTTCTAATCCTCCTTAGTTTTTCCTTTTTCATTTACATACCTTTGTTTATTTTCACCCCCACATTTTATTTTTATTTTGAGGGATATAGAATAGAGATAGTTAGGGTCTAGATAGGTTAGGTAGTTAGTTTTGGGGCTATTTAATTTAGGGTTTAGTTAGGTGAATTACTGTAGTTAGGTAAGCTAGGGACTTTAGTGTTAGGTTAGAGTTAGGGAGGAAGGAGAAAGGGATGGATAGGCCTAGTGGAGTTGGGAAGGGGGTGGCTAGGGGGAGGGCAGTGGAGAGGGTGGATAGAGGGAGGGGGAGGGGGGAAGTAGGGAGTAGTATGGGCAGGAATAGGGGCCGAGGTTTGGGTGGAGGATTTGTCCTTCCTCAAACCCTGGCAGAGGAGGGAAGGAGAGAGGGTGGAAGAGGAGTGGAGGTGGGAGGAGTGAGGAGGAGTCAGCCTCAGCTAGGCACAAAAAGAAAAGGGAAAGTGGGGCAGACTGTGGCAAGTGGGGGTGGGGCTGGTGGTAGCCTGTCACAGCCTGCAGGGACAGAGGAGGTAGAGAGGGCTGGTCCCCAGTCACAGGAGGGAGAGTCTGTGTCTGCTGGCCCTTCAGGTGTGAAGGGCAGGCTAAGAGAGGAGAGGTACTCTGAGGAGCAGAAGGAGGCTCTTGTTGAGGCCTACTTGGAGAGGGCAGCTCAGCTGGAGAACCCTAACCTGAGGCCGGGTGTCCGGAATAAGCTGTGGGAGGAGATTCGAGTGGCAGTCAGCTGCTTAGGACATAATCGTTCTACTGCCAGCATTAAACACCGCTATCATGACTGCAGGAGGGAAACCAAAGCTAAGCTGGCACAGCAGGCCAAATATGCACGTGGGACAGGTGGTGGTCCTAGCAAGAGAATACACCTAAGGTCATGGGAGGAGATGCTGTCCAATGTCATCTCGGATGAATCTGTTCACGGATGTAAGGGGACAATGGACACCTCTGTGCCACCTGAAGAGGTGCATGAAGGTGAATATTCAATATTAAATATAACCATATATGTGATGTATATATGTTGTATATCATAAATACCCATCTGTGTTTAGCTATGAATCTAAATTTACATAGTTGTATTTAATATGTTCAGCAAGCACTCTGTATTGTATATCTGCTCCGACAAGCAAGAATATTGATAATATAATATCCAAGAATATTAAGCATTTCATATAAATCATGTGTCATTGTCCTTAAAGGGACACTGTACCCAAATGTATTATTTTGTGAATCAGATGCAGCATGCAATTTTAAGCAACTTTCTAATTTACTACTATAATCAATTTCTCTTCATTCTCTTGCTATCTTTATATGAAAAAGAAGGCATCTAAGCTTTTTTCTAAGTTCAGAACTCTGGACAGCAGTTTTTGATTGGTGGATGCATTTATCCACCAATCAGCAAGGACAACCTAGGTTGTTCACCAAAA
This sequence comes from Bombina bombina, assembly GCF_027579735.1. Lineage (NCBI taxonomy): Eukaryota > Metazoa > Chordata > Amphibia > Anura > Bombinatoridae > Bombina > Bombina bombina. The sequence goes on from NC_069502.1 coordinate 165,800,538, forward strand.
ATGGCCCACCATCTAAACTTACATTCTTGCATTTCAAATAAAGATACCAAGAGAATAAAGAACATTTGAAAATAGGAGTAAATCCGAAAGTTGATTAAAATTGCATGCTCTATCTGAAGCACAAAAGAAAATATTTGGGTACAGTGTCCCTTTAACAATGTTCCTTTAAGACACAGTCTATAAAGATTCCTCAGTTATGGTCATATATGCTTGGATTTTATCCCAAACACACTATATGTGTGTGTGTGTGTGTGTATGTATGTGTGTGTGTGTGTGTGTGTATGTGTGTGTGTGTGTGTGTGTATGTGTGTGTGTACATATATACACATAAATATGGAATATAATAGTCTGTATTGTTATGCTACAAAGTAATATATTCTATTAGATAGATAATGTAAACATACCGTATATTTATTTGTAGGTTACGAACAGGAGGAGTATGAAGCTGCACCAACACCACAGCAGGATGTTCCTACATTCACTGAGGAGGATGAGGATATCTATGGTGACACTACCTCCTATATCAGCCTCTTAGAAGATGATATGCAGCAGCCTAGGGCATATGAGGTGGAGGATGTATCATTCCCTTCTCCATCTACCTCGGAGACAACATTTCATGTTTTGGGTTCTGAACCCCAGCAGACTCATCCTCCTCAACAATGGCAGTTCATGCATACTTCGCAGCAACAAATGGCACAGCCCCGACAGCTGCACCCACCGCAGCAGATGATGCACCCCCCACAACATCCTCAGCAGCAGATGATGCACCCCCCACAACATCCTCCTCAGCAGCAGATGATGCACCCCCCACAACATCCTCCTCAGCAGCAGATGATGCACCCACCACGACATCATTATCCTCAGCAGCAGATGATGCACCCACCACAGCAGCATACAGATCTGCATCATCTGTACTATATGCCTCCCACTCCTATGGCACAACAGGAATCCACACCACCACCCACTGCACCCACCAATGTATTGCCAACAGTGCCATCACAGACAACCTCACAGTCACCAATACGGAGAGACAGCCCTGGAACCAGCCAATTATTAGTTCCTGAGACACCAACTGTACAACAGGGTCCGGCACAGTCCCAGCAGGATGATCTACTGAGGCTCATACATAGAGAGCTTAGGCTGTCCAGGCTCCAGCAGCAGCAGGATTTGAGAAGGATACAGAGCCAAATGGACATCCATAATGCCTCACTCGTCCGCCTGGCAGAGGCAGTGGAGAGGCTCGCAGATAGGCCCCAAACTCCATCCTCTCTTGCATCCTCTGTCATCTCCCTGCAGGACCCTGAATCCCGGTTATTAGCCTCACATTCAGCTGGTGGGCGTCGCACAAGACGCCACACTGCCCCCCTAAGTACCTCTCCTCCAAAGTCAAAATCCCGCCGCAAGAATTAATTTTTTTTAAAAATTTTTTCCACCCAAGATATATCATATCTAATTTTTGCACTAAAGCACTTTTTTTAAGTGCGATTTTCATCTCATAAATATGCATCCATTTTTCTAATCCAAATTTGAACATATATCTTAATATTATTCTAATAGCTGTTTATCTGCTAAAAATGAACAGCTTTATTCATTTTTATTTCACATGATGTCAATTAATATGCAGGTGTACATTGTTGATAAATTTATGTGTCCTTTTATTGAGGATATTATGCCGTTTAAGAATACTTGGGGATACGTGTCTGAAATTTATACAGTATATGCTCTCTAACATTAGTCAACGTGACATGTGTAAATGTTATGATTTATATTCCACAAGCATATGTTGTTTGCTCCTTCAGATGAAGCTAATAAGGGTTATACAGTTATAGAAGAGTTGAAAAGTAAATACTCCTTCCTGTTGATATGGCCAAATACCTTGCATTCATTCTTATAGTCCTATGTGGAATGTAATATCTGAAATATATACCTATCATGACTAATACCTATCATGACTAATGCACTCCTTTTTGTCAAGATTATTATTCAATATTTAGAATAATTAGATAAATGTATCTTTATGATATTTAAGCACTGATGTATACACAACATATATGTGATTGCCATGATATAGAGGTGATTAATACATTTTAATTGACATCATATGAACAGACACAGACTCTCCCTGGGACCAATGCACAATGCACTTTTAAAATGTTTCAATAACTCCATGTTAAAGACAATACTTCATATCTCTTGAAGTATGTAATATTAAGCACTTATGTATTTTGGTTAATAGTCTAAATATTGCAAATGTATTATCTGCTTTAGCAGACATGACATTACATATATTTTATAAATATTAGTACTATGACACATAACTTTAATGTGTCATCGTTTTGTATTGAATAAATATGATTTTCACATTGAAAATTACATTTGAATGAGGGTAAATCTGTAATAATAAAACTCATCTTCATGATAAACAACTTTTTTCCTTTGAATTATTTTTCTATATGTATTGAGATTATATATAGCATCCCTGGGCAAAGGTTTCATTTTGAATAGGTAGATATTTTATTTATTTTTATAATATTTTACCAGGAAAGATACATTGAGATTTCTATAGTTTTCAAGTATGTCCTGGGTCCACAAAACATTGCATTGATACAATGGGTACAATAAAATAAAAAACAATAATAATACACGATATATGCACAAAAATTTAACATAGAACCGGTAGGAAATATATAATCAACAATGACAGGTGCATTCTGTTTTGAGATATGTAGAGAGGGATCTCTTAAAGGATATTAGGCATGGGGAAGGTTTAAAAGTGTGCGGGAGGTTGTTCCATAATTGTGGTGCATGCATATATTTTTATATGCACATACATATTGAAATTTCTATGACAACATGGGTGCAAATATTCCTATACATAGGACCAATAAATGTAGCATATATAATGTTATTTGTACATTGAAACACTCATAATTTTTTTGTGATTTGCAATTTCAATGAGAATCAGGCCTCAAAAAGCTCTTTTTTCCTCCTTTACACCTAGTTGAGCTGGGGGTAATATTTCTCAATGTATCGACAGCCTCCGACAGTGTATTAACGGTTAGCGCTTTCAATGGAAACCTGGTATAATTTATCGATTAACGGCTTCTATTACTTTCTATGGGATGCCGAAGTCCGGCAGCCGATATTGAGGTATAACGCGCCATTGGAAACAGTCGTTAAACGCTATTGCTTTCGACAGCATATTTAACGGTTTGCGAGTGCATGCAAACTGAATTACAACTCAATGGAAGCGAGGCCTAACTCGGCCTAAAATCACGGTAGTCACCCCTAACCATAATACATCCAAATATGGGGGGGGGGTTAAGACTGGTATAAAACCACTCTTTTGGTTATGAAGATATGGCATTATGTAATGTGAGAAAGCACAAAAAACAGTCAGCTAGATTACAAATTTTGCGTTATGACTCAAATAGCAAGTCTTGACAGAATAGCTGTACGGCACACTTTTTGGCCATCACGCAACGTCAGTACCGCACTTTTAAAAAAGTCCTTTTCCAATGGGACTTCCATAGCGCGGGTATTACAAGTTTTGCGGGGAGGCCAAAAAGTGAGCGGTACAGCCAAAACGACAAGATCTGTACCACCATCTAAAGTCAGTAGTTATGAGTTTTACGTTACAAAGCTGTAGCATAAAACTCATAACTAAACTATCACATAGTAGACACTAACACCCATAAACTACCTATTAACCCCTAAACCGAGGCCCTCCCGCATCGCAAACACTAAAATAAAATTATTAACCCCTAATCTGCCGCTCCGGACATCGCCACCACTATTAAAATGTATTAACCCCTATTCTGCCGCTCCCCGACATTGTCGCCACTATAATAAAATTATTAACCCCTAAACCACTGACCTCCAGCATCATAAACACTATTTAAAAATAATTAACCCCTAATCTGCCGTCCGCCCACTCTGCCGCTATAATAAACCTATTAACCCCTAAACCTAACCCTAACGTAACCCTAACACCCCCTAACTTAAACATAATTAAAATAAATCTAAATAAAACCTACTATTATTACCTAAATAATTCCTATTTAAAACTAAATACTTACTTACCTGTAAAATAAACCCTAAGCTAGCTACAATATAACTAATAGTTACATTGTAGTTAGCTTAGGTGTTATTTTTATTTGTATATAGTTTAACTAGGTAGACTAGTTAGTAAATAGTTATTAACTATTTAGTAGTTACCTAGTTAAAATAAATACAAATTTACCTGTAAAATAAAACCTAGCCTGAGTTACACTAACACCTAACATTACAATAAAATTAAATAAATAAAATTAACAAAATACAATTATCTAAATTACAAAAAAAATAAACACTAAATTACACAAAATAAAAAAAGAAATTATCAAAAATAAAAACGAATTACTCCTAATCTAATAGCCCTATCAAAATAAAAAAGCCCCCCCAAAATAAAAAAAATCCTAGCCTACACTAAACTGCCAATGGCCCTTAAAAGGGCCTTTTTTGCGGGGCATTGTCCCAAAGAAATCAGCTCTTTTACCTGTAAAAAAAAATGCAAACACCCCCCCAACAGTAAAAGCCCCACCCACACAACCAACCCCCCAAATAAAAGCCTAACTAAAAAAACCTAAGCTCCCCATTGCCCTGAAAAGGGCATTTGTATTGGCATTGCTATTAAAAGGGCATTTAACTCTTTTACATTGTCCAGAACCCTAAGCTAAAAATAAAACACATCCAATAAACCCTTAAAAAAACCTAACACTAACCCCCGACGATCCACTTACAGTTTTTGAAGACCGGACATCCATCCTCATCCAGGCGGCAGAAGTCCTCATCGAAATCATGCACAAGCACGTCAAAACACTGCTTGTATTTGGATGAGGTATGGAGCTCAATGCAATCATATGGCCCGCACAAGCCGTTTTTTTACAAAACCTGTAATAGCAGCGCTATGAAAGGTGAGCGGTGAAAATAACTTACAAGTAATTAGCGAGCAGCCATAACGCCACAACTTGTAATCTAGCCGAGTGACATTATTGTACTATGGGATTACATATTGAAGCCAGTCCTGAGCCCTTGCACTATACGCTCAATCCAAAGGCAGAATTATATTACTCTTGAGAAGGGTTTTTTAAGCAATGGATTACCACATAATCAGACTTCATAAATACTAGTTATATACCCTAAGCAACTCGAAGTCACCGGTATACTATCCTACATAGACAATAACACTCTGTAGTATTTACCATGTCAAATTAGAGAACATAGTACACAGATATTATGGCTTATTGTTCTGGTGCTAAAAGTAAAATTAAATGGTAGTAAAATCAGCACAGAGCTGCACAAACAGCAGCGCCTATTCCAAGGCCATCTCAAGGAAGGGCTAGGGGATTAAACTAACATTTCTCAGATATTTATATGTATGAGTGGTATGAAGCTATTCAAAAGTGTGTTAAATGACTATACATTAATAGTAGTACCACACTTCTAGGTGCAAGGAGTAAATCTGTGGCATATTACCAAAATGGTGACCATAATTCAAACTGAGGATCTTTAAAGTCTGGGTCAGCTAAATCACACAGAGCACCAATGTACATCAGAATTATGAGAGGGTTAAAATATAATAACATTGCTCTTGTAAAATTGTTGCAATAAATGACACATTCATCAGTAATCTATTAGACTCTGGGGTATCAATTTATAGCTAGCAAACCGTGAAGGCCTCCAAATGACCACCATAGAATAAATATGATGCCTTGGCATTCTTGATTTTCTATAAAGCATGCAGTGTGATAATGTAGGATGCATGTGCAACTGACACTCATGGGCAACCACCGCTTACAAAGGATTGAAATAAAGCAGAGTGCAGCATACAGTGAACAGTGACTAAACATATAGAGACAATGCTTTTCTAGGAATTATAGGAACTTAGTGAGCTCTGTCATCCCGGCCGCAGACACCAGAGTCACAACCTAACGTAACAATCATAAGGCATACAATGGATCCATAGAGCAGGAAATTTTGGTCACATACAATTCACTTAATTTAGACAGGAATACAAACGTACTATCAGCATACACCATCTGTTTTATGTACCTGAATAACCCAGCAAAAAAAACAATTGGGGTACAACAGGCAATATTCATCAGGTGGCATTACATCAAAATACATAATACACTGAAAAGTAGCCATGTAGATATTGCAGAAAGATGTTTCCAAACCCAAATGTGTCCTTTTTCAGGCTAATCTTGATTAAACAATAAGAGTAGGGTAGACAAAGGTGCCTGTATAAAGCAACAGCATCTCTCTGACTGGGAAAGAGATCTCATTACCCTACTCCAGACCTAGGGTGGGAACAAGGTAATGTTAATGCTACGTGGTGCAGCTCAGTTCTCCATAGCATTCCACATTCAACAGTAAGTGATACCGCCCCCAGAGAAAGCTTGAAAATGTTCTGCAACCACAGTGGCTCCTTAGGCTCACGGACCCCCTCT